>NC_040906.2:55577557-55878286 GCF_004126475.2 Phyllostomus discolor
ACCATCTAGAACCATGGGTAGGTATGACCCCATTGCTATACAAAGTTAAAAAGAAAAGCTTCTCATTGGACTGGATTCATCTGTTCTTTTTCTTTTAATAAAATAAAACTCTTGTGTTTAAGTGTAACTGAAAAATAGGATTCAATATGTATGTCACTGAGGCAGCAAAGCAAAAGAGAAAAAAGAAAATTCAATTCTAGTACCAATTTAGCCATGAAAAGCTGCATCAATTTTGACAAGATATCGTTTGCCCTTTCTGAAACTTACTTTCCCTTTCAGTTAAATAAGTAGCTTTATGGGGTAACCTTTTTCTCTTTTATCTTATCCTAAGAATTTTACCACCCTAAGAAATCCTATGGTACTCTCAGAGAATCGGCTTATATTGTCCCACCTTTTTTAAGGCAATGTGTATTTACAGCAAAATCAAACATCGCTTTATTTCTAAGAGTGAAAGGAGAGCAGAACAGTGCCTGTCTCAGCAGAGTCTGTCTTCCTGTCATAAAAGCACATTGTATAAATAATACGCCTGCCTCTGATGGGATTGCACTTGCAGACAGAGAAGCAAGAAAATATTGCACATGGGATGTGATGAGCCACTACTCTGGTTTACACGCTGAATATAGAAAAAGACCTTGCCAACAATATGATGATGCTAAAACGCATAATAACATCACAAGTCAGTACTCGGAATACTCAGATTTTGAGAGATATGTAGGTGTGAAATTTTTGTTTGGAGAAACACACATATATAAAGTAACATTAAAATGGGTATCTGACAGGGCAAATCATATATTAATAAGTAAAATATGTATGTCAGATGAGATATGTACATTATGAATAATATGACACATATTAAATTATTTATATGTGAGCTGTAATATATATACATAGGATTTTATAGGTATGTGCATTGATATAGTATATATGAGATGAGAAATATATGTCAGATTTTATAGTGTTAGATATAATTAAACATATATTTACACTTGTATGACTGAGTATAAATCATATATAATATATACCTCTATATGTAATATAAATTTTTTAGTTCTGCAATTTTATCCTGAAAAGTAAACTTTTCTCCTATGTATCAGAAAACCCAAGAAATAGAGACATAAGTTCATGGAATGAACTCTCTATCCTTTGATTTATATTGAGCATTGTTACATAAGCCACAGGAGAAAAGCAACTTTCTCCTAGGAAGAAAGCTCATTTCCAAACAAATAAAATAGTATTGTAAATAATACTATTATATAATCATCCAAATATCTTTAAAATATTAATGTGGGATGACTTTTCAGTTTACCCTAGAAATAATTACAATATTCCTGCTATTAAAAAATACTCAAATACATTTGACTTATAAGATTAAACTCATAAGAAATGTACACATAGTTTTCAGAAGGAAACTTACATCCATATTTAGGATCTATATAGCATAGTAATTTATGGACAAATAAATAAATAAATAATCAATCCATATTTTAAATTCTTGATTCTTTCCCTATTTTTTTATTTTTCTTCTTCTCTCCATATGATCTCATATGATTTAAGTGGAACCTAATCAAAAACAAACAAACAAACAAGTAAAATATAACCAGAGACATTGAAATTAAGAACAATCTGACAGTAACCAGAGGAGAAGGGGGAGGGGGTAATGGGGGGAAAAGGGGGAATTGCTTTCAGAACAGCTATAAAGGACATATGAACAAAACCATTGAGGGGTGGAATCAGAGGAGGGAGGTGGAGATGTCTGGGGTGGGGGGCATGGTGGGGGGTAAATGCAGACAACTGTACTTGAACAACAACAAAACAATTTTAAAAATTGTAGTCATCCTAGTGGGTATGAAGTGGCATATTACTGTGATTTTAATTTGCATTTCACTAAAGACTAATGATGTTGAACAAAAAAAAGTATTCAAACACATTTGATGTATAAGATTAAACTCATAAGAAATATATTTACACATAGTTTTCAGAAGGAAACTTACATCCATACTTAGGAACTATATGGTATAGTAATTTATAGTAATCAAGGAAGAAAGAAAGAAAGAAAGAGAAAGAAAGGAAGGAAGGAAGGAAGGAAGGAAGGAAGGAAGGAAGGAAGGGAAAGGAAAGGAAGGAAGAATCCATATTATTTAAAAAAGATTTTATTTATTTATTTTTTAGATAGGGAAGGGAGGGAGAAAGAGAGAGAGAGAGAGAGAGAAACATCAATGTGCGGTTGCTGGGGGCCGTGGCCTGCAACCCAGGCATGTGCCCTGACTGGGAATCGAACCTGCGACACTTTGGTTTGAAGCCTGAGCTCAATCCACTGAGCTATGCCAGCCAGGGCTAAAAGAATCCCTATTTTAAATTTTTTATTCTTTCCCTATTTTTTATTTCTCATCTTCTCTGATTTGATTTCTTGAGTGTGACAATTACAGGTATTTTTAAGTTTCCCTCATTCATTTATTTATTTCTTCATTTCTTTATTCTATCATTTATTCCATATTGAGCACTTACTATATACCAAGATACTGGTAAAAGAAGGAGAAGGGGAGGATGCATAACAAAGAGGTAGAGGAGCAAGAAGAGGAAGTGAAGGAGAAGACTCTCCCATCCTCCTAAAACTTGTAGCAATCCCTTAGTGACCCCCTCTCTCTGTCTGTTTCTGTTCTGTGTTAGCTTCCTCTGATCTTACACCTTTGCTTTCTATGCAGATCATTTCTAAGATTATCTGCCCAGTCCTGAAGGTTGTCTGAGCTTTTGTTAACATTTCTGAAGATCTAAACCATTCCTACTGAATGTCCCCATCAATTTCTCAATCTGCCCATAGTGGAATATCATCAACTTTTTGGCCCACTCTCTCTGTCCCCTCTGCCATCACTGGCACCACAATTCTGTCTGTTACCAGGCTCCAGATCTAAGATTTGTCAACGATTTTTACTCTTTCCTGTCCTAATGACTAGTTACCCACATAATATTTATTATACTCTTACAGTATTTCATACTAGCTTTTTCTTCCCCCACATACATAACCCTAAATTTAAACCTTTATTTCCCTTTTCTGGGTTATTTGTATATCTTCATAACTGATTTTTCTTATCTCTTAGCTCTCCACATTAATCCAATATACAACTTGCCAAGTACTTTCCCTAGAATATCACTTTAATGTTTTGGTAAATGTTATTACTTTGCTTCTAAAGTCTTAGTCTCTAGCTTACAGGAATATGTGATGATTAAAATTAGATAATGCATGCAGAGTGTTTAGTAGGGTGCCTACCACACAGTAAGTGTCCATTATAATTGTTTTTATATGCCATTGCCTGCAAAAAATGTGTCAAATTACTGAGCTCTCCACTTAGCAATTCTTTTTCAATGCCTGCATTGCACAATAATTATAAGTCTGCAGCTAGTCTTCCTAGATGCAAATCCTGTGAATTCCAGCTGTTACTCTTCAATAAATTCCCCAACCTCTTTGTGCCTCCACATCTTGATCTACATAATTGTGATGTTAATATTAGTATCTACTTCAGAGTGTTATTGTGATGATGAAATAATTGATGCATACAAAGCAAGTATAGGACTAATGTTAAACTTTCAATTAATGTTAGTCTTATTAATAGTGATTCAGAATCTCCCATAATCCCTCTCCAGCTTACCCAGTGAGCCTTGTCTCTCACTCTTCCTGTTTATAAACTCTATGATCTGTCCCATCAGAGCCGATTTTTATTTCTTGTACAACCCTTCTGTGCTTTTCTACTGGTGTGTTCAAGCTCCTCACTTGGGCTGTCTTTGGCCCTGTCCCTTCTAGATCAAAGTTCCTAAAAAAATACACCTTTTCCATATTTACATACCTAAAGTGTCTTTCACATAGGATTTATAAGAATTTGTAGCAAAATGTGTCACTATTGTCATACCCTCAAGCATTTCAGTGAGCCACTCTGTTAGTTTATAGTGCTTCTAAACAATTGAATCTTGAATTGATTTATATGTGGTAATAATCAGATGTAGAGATAAATATATAATCTATCACTTGCTCTATTTTGAACAATTTATTTGTCATTTGTTTATGAATAAGTAATAGCATTTATTCATGAATCAGGTAAATAATTTACTGCTCAAGAAACAGCTTCAGACTGAGTTAATGTTTCCTTGAATTTTTTTATAGAAATTTCAAACTTTTGGATGTGGGGAGGAGGGTTTGGTTTAAATTGTTTTTGTGTGCATATGTTTCTTTTTTCATTTTTTTCAGTTATACTTTATGTGATTTTTATAAAAGTTAAAAATGCGCCCTGGCTGGCATAGCTCAGTGGATTGAGCGCAGGCTGGGAACCAAAGTGTCCCAGGTTCGATTCCCAGCCAGGGTACATGCCTGGGTTGCAGGCCATAACCCTCAGCAACCGCACATTGATGTTTCTCTCTCTCTCTCTCTATCTTCCTCCCTTCCCTCTCTAAAAATAAATAAATAAATAAAATCTTAAAAAAAAAAAGAATGGGTTGTTATTTAAAAAAAAAAAGTTAAAATGCTTTGGTAAGAAAGTCACCTTTTAGGTTTAGCATACCTGGTTATATTAGATTCCTAGGGTTAACATACCAAAGTATCATTAACTGCACATCTTAAGAAAACAGAAATGCATTATCTCATAGTTCTTGAAGCTACAAATCCAAAATGTAACATGTAGGCAGTAAAGGGGACCAAAGTTTACTCATTCAAAATGTGCCTTTTGGGATATTGCATTTAAGCTGGTTATTTAAGAAACAACAGACAAAGAAAGAACTCCTTTCCTACCTAAAGGAATTCAGAAAGAAAACCCTGTTTCATGTAAGGAAGCGCCACTTTTAGCACATTTGCCCTAGCACACACAGACTCAACGTGGCAGACAGGAAGACGTGCAGCAAAGTCTGTTTGTTGAACTTACTTCTGGGTCCCATTGTTTCTGGGTTGCTCAGCAAGAATTTGTTTCCCATGTATGTTTGCTCTTTCTTCTACCTGTGAATTACCTACCTTCCCTCTGAAATGCCAGATCCCTGCCCACCATCTCCTTTGTCCAGAGTAGCATATAAACCTCAGCTGCCCAGTGTGCCTTGGATCCCATATCTTGCGACAACCCTGGCATGTACATCCGTAATAAATTTTGTATATTTTTCTCTTGTTAATCTGTCTCTGTTAATGTGATTACTGGCCCAGCTACAACTTAGAAAGGGGGAGAAAAAATATTATATGTGTCTGTGTCTTCACATGGTATTTAGCTCCTTTTTTTTAATGTTTTAATTATAGTAGACATGTAATATTGTATTAGTTTCAGGAGTACACCCCGATGATTAGACATTATATAACTTACTAAGTGATCACTCTGATAAATCTAGCACCCATCTGACACCATAATAGTTATTACAATATTACTGATGATATTCCCTATGCTGTATTTTATACCCTCATGACTATTCTGTAACTACCAATTCATACTTCTTGCTGCTTTCACCTTTTTCACGCATCCACCAGCCTCCCTCCATCAAATGTTCTCTGTATTGATGAGTCTGTTTTTGTTCTGCTTGTTAATTTGTTTTCATCAGGCATTTGTCTTCCTGTGCCTGAATTACTTAAACACAATACCCTCCAGGACCATCCATGTTATTACAGATGGCAAGATTTCACTCTTTTTTTATGGCTGAGTCATATTCCATTGGATATATGCACCACTTCTTTATCCACTCACCTATTGATGGACACTTAGTTTGCCTACATATCTTGGATACTGTAAGTAATGCTGCAATAAACATATGGGTTTATATGTATTTTCAATTTAATGTTTTGGGTTTCTTGAACTAAATTTCACTAAAGTGAAATTGCCATATTCTTCTTTATCTCTTGTTATATAGGTTTTTAAAGTCTATTTGTCTGGTATAAGTATCACTGTCCCAGCTTTGTTTGTTTGTTTCTATTTTCATTAAATATCTTATTCCCTCCCTTTGCTTTCAGTCTGTGTGTATCTTTTGATCTGCAGTGAGCCTCTGTAAACAGCATATGTGGAGTCTGGTTTTGTTATCCATTCAGCCTCCATATATCTTTTGATTGGAACATTTACTCCATTTGCCCCATTTGCAACAATTAAAATAATTGTTGATACATATATATTTATTGCTGTTTTATTATTTATATTTTTGATCCCTGTGTTTTCCCTTCTTCTTTTTAAAGGAGACCTTTAACATTTCTGTAATACTGGTTTGGTGGTAGTGAACTTCCGTATCTTTTTCTTGTCTAGAAAACTCTTTATCTCTCCTCTCCTTTGAGTCTAAATGATAGCTTTGCCAGGCAGAGTAATCTTAGTTGTAGGTCTTTGCTTTTCACCAGTTTGAATATTTCTTGCCAATCTATTTGGCCTGTAGTTTCTGTTGAGGAATCAGCTGACAGTCTTGTGGGAATTCTCTTGAAGGAAGCACTGCTCGTGCTGCTTTTAAGATTTTATCTTTGTCTTAAACCTTTGCCATTTTAATTATAATGTATCTTGGGGTGGACCTCTTTGGGTTCATCTTGTTTGATACTATCTGCACTTCCTGGGCTTGTATGTTATTTCCTTTACTAGGTTAGGGAAGTTTTTCATCATTACTTTTTCCACATAGGTCTTCAGTTTCTTGCTCTCTCTCTTCTTCTGGCACTTCCAAGGGGTTAATATTCATATGTTTGAAGTTGTCCTAGATGTCCCTTATACTATCCTCAGTTTTTGCAGGTGTTTTCTTTATGCTGTTCTGATTGGGTGTTTTCTGCTTTGTTATCTTTCAATCCCTAATTTAATCCTCTCCTTCATCTACTCCACTATTGATTCCCTATAATATATTCTTCATTTCAGTTAATGTATTCTTTATTTCTGATTGGTTCTTTTTAATGTTTCCTATCTATTTGTTAAAGTTCTCACTGAGTTCATCTCCTTTTCCCCTAAGTTCACTGAGCATCCTTATAACCAGTGTTTTTAAATCTGTACCTGATACATTGCTTGTCTCAATTTTGTTTAGTTCTTTTTCTAGAGTTTTGTCCTGTTCTTTCATTTGGTCCAAGAAGGCAAGCCACCACCACTCCAAGTTCTTCTATCCTCACCAAATAAGCTACAAGTTCTCTTATATTTCTCTTTTTCCAGAAAGTTAAAGCTTCAGCCAACCTCAAATTCCTGAACAAAGCTGGTGCCATTGTTTCATGGTCCTGAGAAACTTTAGGAAACAAACAAACAAAAAAACAAGCAAACAAAACCACTATATTTTGATGATGCATTTTCTGTCTGTGAAGAAGTGGAATCATTGGAGTTAAGCAAATATGTTGGACTGTCATAGTGTAATTTTTCAGGCAGGTGGCTTCACAAGCCAGTTCATTTTCTTTATTTGTCACAGCCCCAAGTTCTAGAGGACTGTTTCTTTTTATAACAAGGATCTGGAAAAGGAGGGAAACTTTCTTTTTGTGGGAAATCACCTTATATAGTTTATCTGGGCTATTCACAGTTTGTCCAACTCTTCTATTTAGGTAAGTAGCCAATTGTTTTGTAGACTTTTTAACCTCCTTCATGTTCTTATTAGTGAAATTAAACATCCTTTTTCTAGGAAGATGATGGAATGATCCTCAATATTACTACTCAAGTTTCATTTTTTTAACACTGTAGATTTCAGATGTCATCATCTCTTGAATGTCGGCACCCCAGGCCAGCCCTGGAGCTGATGAAATACATCCAGAAGCCCAGAGTCCCTTTGCTTCTGGGTGAGCCCCACTCAGGATCACTCAAATGCAGCTGTCTACAATTTATCTTAATAGAAAAATAAAGTAGTGATGTGCTCAGTTTCTTGTCCCCCCAAAGACAAATGTGATGGGTGTGTTTGATTTCATTAACTTCATTGCTGCTGACAAGAAAAATGTATAAAATCAGCATTATACAACTTAAACACTGGCATTTGACACAAATCATTATTGCATTAGCTATCACACTGGAATTTCTACAATTGAAGGGAAAAATACAGATTTTTTAATGAACCTTTCAAAATGCACTGATAAAATAATTTATAATCATTTGAAAACATGGCTGGGTCCTGGAAAATATTTGCTCTCCTCTACACAAGTCTCCCTCTCATCCCACACTCATTTTTCATACTGACCCTGTGCTATTCCCACCCCTAATCCCTCATCTCTCAGGGTGGAGACAGTGAAAGCTGTCTTTAAACAAATCTGAAGGCATGGAATCACTTTCTCATTCTGGCCTGACCCTGTTCTTGAGGTGGAATATTTGGTGCAGTGACAGACTCATCTGAAACATGCATCTGCTAACAGGGAAATCCACACAGGCTGGTGCTGCTGAGCGCTGGGTGCACCTAGCCTCCCCTCTGGTTCCTCAGGTGAGAGGAGGGCTTCATAAACCAGCAGGGCCATCTTCGCTCTGCCTACCTCCAAACCCCTGCTCAGAGAAGCCAGAGAACCAGTGACCTAGAATATATGCTTTCTAGAACTGCAGTGAAGATTCAGCAAAATAAACCTGGTTAGGAATTTCACCCGACTGGTGCCGGGGCACTGGCTCCCCTACTGCCTTCGCTGGCCCAGGGCAGCTTTGCAGGTACCCTCCCAGGCCACATGGACTTGCAGGAATTCACATAAGTATTGTTTTAAACTTACAGCATCCAAGTTCCTGAAATCCTTACCTAAAAGGAGACCTTCCAAAAAAAAATACCTCATAAAAAACTTCATCATAAATCCCCTTCCAGGGATCTAATCCTCTCTAAGATGAGAAGTCAGCATTACACCTAAAAATTGTCTCTGTTTCATTTCTTTTTAGCTCTCCTGCCCATTTTTAAATACATTTTTGTTGTCATTTTCTTATTATTGAGTTGACAGAGTTCTTTATACATTTTGAGTATTAAGCCCTTACCCCATTCACAATTTGCAAAGATTTTTTCCCTTTCTATGGGCTATATACATCGAAACGGCCAACAGATACATGAAAAGATGTTCAACATCACGAGTCACCAGGGAAATGCAAATCAAAACCACAGTGAAATATCACCTCACACTTGTTAGAAGGACTGTCATCAAGAAGACAAGAGACAACAGGTGATGGAGAGCATGTGGTAAAAAAGGGAACCCTCATTCATTGTTGATAGGAATGTAAATTGCTCCAATCACTATGGAAAACAATATCTCACATCCTCAAAAAATTAAAAAGGGATTTATCATACTACCCAGCAATTCTTCTTGTGGGTATACACCCAAAGGAAATAAAAACTGGATTGCAATGAGAGCTACATGGACTGCCGTGTTTACCACTGCATTATTCACAATAGCTAAGATATAAAACCAACTTGGATGCCCATCAATGGATGAATAGATAGAAAAGATAGGGTACATATACAGAGTGGAATATTATTCAGCCGTGAGAAAGGAAGATGTCCTCCTCTTTGCAACAACATGAATGAACCTCAAGTGCGTTACTCTAACCAAAATAAATCAGGCAGAAAAAGACAAGTATTATATGATATCACTTATATGTGGAATTCTAAAATAATTAAAAACAGAGTTCTAAACTTGTAAAAAACAGAGACCTGTAAAATGTTACTGGAGGTAGGTGGCATGTTTGATATGAGTGATGGGGTTTAAGGGCACAAACTTGTAATGAATAATAAATAAGCCACAGGATTTAATGCACAGTATAATGAATACACACAACAATATTGTTCTATAATTATATAATGTAATAAATGTCACTTAGTCAGCAGCCACATTACAACAGAGCTACTCATTCTGGAAAGAAGGAGAAAATAAATGCAGAGAGTCCTTATACTATAAACTGATAGAGTTAACTGTTGTTTGGACAGGTGACATGTTAGTGGTAAGAAAGGGCCATGAGAAACATAGGGACATTCACTCTTTCATTTTGAGGTATTTTTGTCATCATAGCTTTCAAAATCAGCTGTATAGTCACAGGGAAAGTACAGTCATTCCAAACAAAAGCCTTTTTAAAAAAGTTTTATTGAATGTATTGGGGTGACATTGGTTAGTAAAACTATGTATTTTTCAGGTGTACAATTCTATAATACATTATCTATACATTGTATTGTGTGTTCACCACCCCAAATATACTCTCCTTCCATCACCATAAAAACAAAGCTTTTTTTTAAAGGTCTTATTTATTCTTAGAGAGAGGAGGGGGGGGAGAAAGAGCAGGAGAGAAACATCAGTGTGTTGTTGTCTCTCACACACCTCCTACTGGGGACCCAGCCCACAACCCAGGCATGTGCCCTAGCTGGGAATTGAACCAGTGAGCCTTTCGTTCTCAGGCTGACACTCAATCCACTGAGCCACACCAGCCAGGGCAAAAAAATAAAGTTTTTAAATTATTGATCTTTTCATTATCAAACTTCTTAATATGGAAGATTTTATTCCTAAATGTATACTGAGTTAATCCAGATAAAATAACAGCAGGTAGCAGTCACAGCACAAGAACAGAAGGAATAAAAGTGAAAGAAGTGAAGTTTCAGGATATCAAAGGAAGGTCTCACAGAGCTGATGTCAAGAGCTCTAAGGAGCCACAGCCTTTGAGGGGCTATTGGAACCTCTGAGGGGACCCTGCAGGGCTGGCTGAAGGAAGTTGGGGGCTAAGACAACTCTGGTGGCAGAAATGATGTGAGCAGTGACAGTGCAACATAAAAGAAGTAACTTCTCCCACCCTCTCTCCTTCCAATATCCCTCAGATTTTCCTGTGTCCTAGCCCAAAAGAAAAGCAGCTGACAAGGGAGTACCAGAAATGTAGTTTGCAGAATCTCAGCTCCAGCCTCACAAAACAGGATAGCTTAGAAGAACTGGAGCTAAGAAAGAATAAATGACTATTAACCAAATTAACCCATATAAGAAGTGTACAGCTTTCTTCACAGTGTATTTATCACACACAAAGAAGAAAACACAAAAAACAAGTTTACCTGCTTGGACTGATTATAGTTCTAGCTCCTGGCTGGATCAGTAAGACAGTGCCTACACTTACTTGAATTAGTCTAAGATCCAAGTGAAGCAGCATGCAGGCAAGGAGTGTATTCACGTCATGTGACAATTTCAACCACTTAAATAAAACTGACTGATATCACGTTGCTAGTAAGATGTGGTGTCAGGCTTTAACCTGGGTGATCTGACCCTAGAGATACAGGCACTAGCTGACAGAAATTTAGGTTTTCCAGGCTCTGACTGCATCAGTAACTTCATTTCTCTATTTTCCTCCCCTCTTCACTTCATAATCCAATAGAATAAATTGTCTCTACCACACAAACAGACTGTCAAATGCATATACATCATTTTATGGCTGGTACCATAAATATACATTTTTGATTCATTAAATCAAAAGAATAAAGTCCTCTGTTTGTATTGATAAAAAAGTGTTTACCTAACAACTTCAACCATGGCAGGTATGCCTTAATCAATGAGAAGCAATCAGAAAAGCATAACCAAAGGCAGTCCAGCTTTTCGAACATCAATAGATCCCTCTCCCACAGAGCTATTTAATGTTGATTTTTCAAACCATGTGGAATGCAAAAAAAATACATTGATAATTCAGTATTTTTAAATGACAACATATATTTTACATCCTAGGAAGCCATTTCTAGACACTGAACATTCTTTATATATCTTTAAAAACACAGCTGACACAAGACTTTAAAATTATAGTGGTGCAAAATATACTGAGAATAAGCCATTATCACATAAGATTAATGGACAAGACAAAGAAAAGTGACATATTTCCGTCACTTAGCAAACCAGGCACAAGTAAATACTATCAGTAAATACTGGCAAAAAGATATGTAAAGCTGACAACTGTTAAAACTCTTTTATAGTCTTCTGAAATATACGGAAGTTGCTGCAGCCTGAAAACACTGAAACTCATGACTACCTTGTTTACAATTATGAGAGAGGTTGAGGCAATTTAGTCACGAGTTTGAAAATCAGCACTCCATAGCTGATGTTGAGATCTACAGAAAAATGAATCACAAAAAGGGTGCATTTGATCTGCATAACCACTACTCCCCCACTTTCTTAACAGGCATCTTAGAAAATAGGATAAATATTAGAACTGATGAGAATAAAAGACATAGACACACACACACACACACACACACAAACTGGAAGCAATGCAGGAGGGTGGAAATATTTAGGATTCCTAACAATCAAAGTGTATTGAGAAAGGTATAATAAAACCCAGATTTTTAGAGCTGAAAGGACACTGAAGTTCATTTTGTTCAACTCCTCCATTCATAGATGACTACAGTGGCTAAGGCTCTGCTTGACTAGCTCATGCTAATGAAGTAATTTCATAGAGAAAAATAAGAAACAATTGTGGTTTTTAACTACTAGTCTTGTAGTGATATTTTTTACACAATCCTTTGATTTACCATTGTAAAGGTTCTCCACAGAAACATAAACATAACCACTGGTAAACAGAGATGGAGAGAAACACAAAATGCAGATCTATAGGTGTAGGTTAGAGGAGCTTTATCATAGGGACTGGCTCACATGATTATGGAGGCTGAGCAGTCCCACAGTCTGCCATCAGCAAGCCAGAAGGCCAGCAGTACAATTCAGACTAAGTCTGAGGATCTGAGAACCTGGGGCATGAACAATGTAGCTCAAGTCCACAAGACTGAGAATTGAGGGCCAATGGTGTAAGTCCTGGTCAAAGTCAGAAGGCCAGAAAAGCAGGAATACCCATGTCTAAGGGAAGGAGAAGACGTATATCTCAGCTCAAGCAAAAGAGCAGATGTGTACTTCTTCCACCTTGTTGTTCTATTCGAGCCCTCAGCAGAATGGATGGTTCCCACCCACAAGAGTGAAAGCAATCTTCTTTACTGAGTCTACAAGTTTAAATGCTAATCTCCTCTGAGACTTCCTCCCAAACACTCCCAGAAAGACTGTTTCTATCTGAAATTCCTGAGCCCAGTCAAGTTGACACATAATATTAATCAAATCACCAAACTCTCCTTTTTATTTATAATATGCAAATAACCAAACCACCCCTTCTACCTGTCCTGGAACTTTTCCTCATAATACATCCATTCATTACAATGACCAAAGCAGAATGTGAATTGTTCAAGTGTGGTTTCCTGTATTCTCTCCTCCAACAGGAAAAGAGAAATGTAAATAGTCTTCATTATGAAATATCTGTGTGAGCAGAATACTCTCTCACTTTATAGAAAGTAAATATGACATAAAATAATATGACACACTCATAGTCCAAACTGAGTTCTAAGATTTGTGGGGAACATGGAAAGAAAGGGTACTTAGAAAAGTCATCAAAAGATTTAGGGTGGTTTTCTGGAGAAGGATCACTGTGTATGTTTTTATCAGTTTCACTGAGGAAAGAGCTTATAATTTTCAGAGTGGATTACAAAGAAGGGCTGGCTAATCTGGTTTGGAAAAGCTCTCTGCATGAATCTGATACACCTAAACTGGGTGGCAGCCACAGCTCGGGTGGCATACTATTCCTTTCATTCGGACAGATGTCCAGACTCAACATTGCACCAAACTATGCCGAGTCCTGTAAAGAACCTAAAGTGTCTGATACCACCTTAGACACTTTATATCATTAACTCATTAAATGCCTTTTATCTACCTCACACAAAAAAGCTCAAGTGACAAGCAAATCTCATTTAGAGAAGTTATTCATTTCTAACCTTTAAATTCCTTCTACAGTAGTCCAAGAAAATTTCATTATTTTCTTGTCAAAGATAAGAATGCCACCTTCTTAAAATATATCTTCAGAAGTTGTTTACTTAAACCAATAATTAGTGAAATACATATGCACATTTTTCTACCATCACATCAGAGACATAAAGCAATAAATATTTTCCTTAAATGTGACAGGCTTGCCCCCAAACTGTCCTGATAGTTGTGTTACAAATTATAACGTACAAAGTGTATGAAGTCAGTAAGTCACCCACAATAAGACTTCTGCAGTACTGCTGACAGAGCTTTCACACAGAAGAATCCTGTCTTCGGCTTTAAAACTGGCTATATGCTTTCATACATTTACTAAAAGGAAAAAGAAAATAAGACAAAACAACACAAAACAGCCCTGTACACTGCAACTCATCGGGGTCAATTAGAATGTATCCCTTGGTTCTGATGCATCAGGTGGTAGCAGACGAAATGCATTCCAACCAACACACAACAAACATTAAGATGTCTTCTGCAAAGAGCTCCATTTTAAATAAAGTTAACCATAATCGGGTGTTGGCTGCAAATCATCCACTTATAAATGTTATTAACATGTAACCTACTTGGCACATCTAGTCATTGTGTTTACAACCTAAAGAAAATAGAACATAAAATGAAATATGTTTGCTTCTCAGGGCTAGGCTATAGTCATTAACTTTATTCTTCACCGTTGCGTTTTGTTTTGTTTCGATTTTTGCAGATTATTTTCTACAGGAGGCTGTCAGTGACTGCCTTTTCACTTGCTGTATTAATATGCATAGAGCAAGAAAATTTGAAACCCAAGACTGATTTCAATAATGATGAAAAACTAAAAATATAGTATAAATATGAGTTGGTACTATTGGAGTCAGAATGCTAAAGAGAACACACAAAAGGAAATGAATCCCTAGTGACTTCAGGTTCTAAATGAGAATTATTCATTCATTTGGAAAACCCATCTAGACTAGTATTTCTAGAGATAAACAGATAGTCCTGTAACAACTGTTTCTAAGAGACTTTTATGTAGGAGGCACATTAAATAATTTTAAAACACAGAAAGATGCCATTTAAGTTATGTGATCAAGAACAACCTTAAACATTGTTAGAGAATATTTTGCATCATTAATTATTTAATGGATAAATTTCTGTCAAATATCTTTCTTAACTTCCTTTAAATTTTGGAAATAAAACTACTTTATCAAGGCAAAGTCTCACTGAATAATAAAACGTTGAACTATATAGGCAACTAACTCTTCATCACTGCCTCAGATGGCGTTCTGCAGGTAGTGGGCAAGTGCAGAAGAATGGAGGGAGACCCCTGTAGGTGGAATAGAGAATTGGAGAGGATGGTTGCATGCTGCCATCCAAGCAGCAGTGTGGGACACACAGCACAGGGTATAGGAAGAGAGGCAAACCTGAGTCCAGGTGACTCAGGAAACAAGACCTCAGCAAGGCTAAGGCAGCTGAGTGGGGAATCTCAAGGGGTTGCAGACACAGGAGAGTAGGGATTTCTTAGCAGTGTTTTTTGCTCTTTTACTGTGGCTGAGGCCCTGAACAAACTTATTTATATAAATAATAAATGCATACACACATTTTTATAGTGAGGTGGGAATCATAAAACTGCTTTGGAATCACAGAAAACATCCCCTCTAAAGACTTTGTGATGGCCCCTTGAAATAACTCAGGAAGGACAAAGCATGTACAGTCACATCAGCTTCCCAAAAAGGTGGGTGTAGGGGAATTATCATCATCTCCTCAGAAATAGTAGCCTGAGATTTGGGGTGTGTAAAACCCCCTATTCTAGAACGAGACCTTGTGCCTGGTCAGTCTTGGTCCTCAGGAGGTTTCATACGGGAACTGATGCTGAGCTCGGTACCGTTTGGGGAGGGCAGACTAAGTACAGGCCTGGAGCCATTAACACTGAGGATGTCAGATAGTCCTGCTGCTCGGGACAACGGGGTCTGCGCAGTTCTGCATGGGATATGACATGTTATGTGGTGATAAAAATAGAATAAAAAGAAATAACAGCGCATTTGACGTTAAAATATAAGAATTATTTCTTGAAACCTCTGTGTGAACTTGCATATGTTTATGCACAAATGATGAAAAAGTATGAAAAATGCTGTTCTGAGAAGTGGAATTGCTGGGTCACATGGAGTACTTGTATATTCAGCTCTACTACAGAACAAAAAATTGTTCTTCAAAGCTATTATATCGGCTTATATCTCCCTTCCCCATCTGCACTACACAGAGATTTGATTTCCCCACTTTCCTGCTTACATTTGGATTTATCAGACTTCTTTTGATTTACCAATCTGAATGGTATTAGTTTTTAGTTATTTAATTTGCATTTGGGTGAATTTTTCCATGTCAATATTGACAATATATTATTTTCCTTTGTGAATTGCTTGCTTACATTCTTTGCTCATTTTTATATCAATTCTTTCCCTTAATAATATGTAGGAAGCTTTAAAATATTTAAAGTATTCTTGATACTAATCTTCTTCAGTTATATGTGCTAGAAGTACTTTTCTCTGAATCTTTCCAAAGTCTTTTCACTTTGTTTAGTGTGTCTTTGTCATAGTGATCTTATTAATTCAACATAGTAATCCATCTTTTATATTTGCTCAGAATGTGTCCCTCTCACTGGATAGTAAAATCAATAACTTTAAAAAATAAAATACAATCAATAACTAAACAACCTCTAGGTTCTTTTAAGTATTTTAATTACACATTTTATCTTTCGGTCTTTAGCATCTATTTTGTGCATGGTTTGAAGCTGAGATCTGATTGTAGTTTTTTTGCAGGTAGCCAATTGTCAGAACAACATATGCTGAATATATAGCCTTTCTCCAATATATATTGCCACTTCTACCATTGTCTAAGTTATCCTATGCATGAGCCTTTTCCTGAGTTCAGTGTGAATATGTGGCATCAAAAAGGTTATCTTTCAACTTGGATAACAGCAGCGGCAGGACTTGACCCACTGTAGGAGAGCGTTCTGTGTGGCATCCCACTTGGAGATGAACAGGACAGATTCCCACAGATAGGTTCTCCCATGGGGAATCAGCCTGCAATGTGCCTAGGCCACTTTGAGTCTTGCTCTTGCTAAAAAACTCTCCCACCCTGAATTGTGTACATTTACTGCAAAGTAACTTCCATGCTAAAATCCATGCTAAACCTTCCAAGGATGAATATAACCGATTCGACTACTTTTGCCTTTTCATTTGCAAATATCCCTCATCTGTGATGTGATTAGTGGCATTGGCTCCTTTGTTTTCTGTAAAAGGTAACCACCTAAAGCAAACCTGTGCATAGTAAATGAGGACCATCATGCAATGTGCCAAGAAACCCAATAAAAGCCAGTCACAGGAAGGGCCAAGGCTTTTGTTCCCCTTGAGAGAAAAGCCATGCTGTCCCTTTTCCTCCACTGGACTCGGTAGTCCATGTGAATGTCTCATTTCATCTATAATGATGAGGACACTGAGGGCTGGTGTCTGAATCAACCCACCAGCATCGGTCTGGTGAAGCCTAAATTTACAAATCTTGTCCCCTTTCTACTGAAATGGATTGGGGTCCTCAGAGTCTAGCTGATGCCGTGCTTAGGAGCTGGGAGAACTCTGAATGTTCCTTGAGTATCTAGTATTGTTAGAAAACAAGGATGCTTGTAGGAATGACTGAGTGGTAATAAATAGAAACAGAAAAGAGGACTTAATAGGTCTACCTTGTTCCAGTATGTGATCATTTGAACCACTATAGTAATAATTTTTATTAATATTGTTAATAATGGAAATAAGTTGAGCTTCATTATTATACTGAAAGGCAATAAGTAATATAAATTGTGCAGCAGGTTTTAGCTATGCAAAATGTATATCAAGGGATAATGTTTTAGACTGTAATCATTTAATAAACAGTAAATGCTACTACACCTAGTCAATAATAGTTAACATTATTTAATTAACAATATAAGTTAAGAACTTTAGTCAAGCCCTGGCCAGTATGTCTCAGTTAGAGCATTGTCCTATTGACTGAAAGGCTGTGGGTTCAATTTTTGGTTAGGGCATATGCCCAGGTTGTGGGTTTGTTCCCCAGTTGGGGTACTATCAGAAGGCAACTGATCGATATTTCTCTATCCCTCTTCCTCTCCTTCTAAAAGCAATGAAAAAATGTCCTCAGGTGAGGATAAAAGAAAATGAACATTAATCAATATTAATCACATAGGCATTTTGCTTCTACTAAGTATGTGTCCTTTCATAATGTATAGGTTGCACACAGTTTTCTGTGTATGTAGTATGTACACAGACAAGAGTAAACACTTAAACTATACATAAGGCAAAGTATCCTATAAAAACAGGAGCCGGTCAGCACTAACAGATTCTTAATAGATCTAGGTGGGAAGGGGTTTTAATGTTGTTTTCTAAAGTGAACTAGACAAATGTTGTAAAGAGAGGTTAACTTCTCAGAAGTATTCCCTCATTTTCTAAGAAATTAATTCTATATATTACCATCAAATTATAATGATACTAGTAATGCATTCCTAATATTTTAATAATGCTAAGAGAGTGGGCAGATATTATACAATAATAATTCTATGAGTTATATAATACTGGACAATCATTTCACACATATACAATGTACACTTTAGAAGGAAGAAACTTAGTTAAAAAATCACACAGATGCTGGCAATTTGGATAGGCCAAAGAGAAACCATAAAATGTTTCCTTTTGGTAAAAAGTTATGTCTATGTGTATGTATGTATGTATGTATGTATAAAAACATAGTGTATGTAGGGTTCAGTACTCTCTGTGGTTTCAGGCATCCACTGGAGGTCTTGGAACACACACCCTGTGGGTAAGGGGTGACTAACGTACAACACATTTGATAATCCTTGTATTTGTGTATGTTATGCCCAGTGTTTAAAATGTTTTGAATACTCAATGAGATTATAGCTTTAGTAGTTCAATAAATTTAATTAATTATATTTTATCCATGCTTAAATGCTCAAGAAAATTATTTTCAACACTTTATGAAATAAAGATGCTTTATAAACTGAGTATTAAGTTAAATATAGACAAAGTAGTACAGGTTTATCAATGTGCAGTCCCTAGTATATTGAAAAGAAAATTAACAAATACTAGCAATTTACATCTCTACAGCTAATTTGAGGTTTTTCAAATTACAAAAGTAATGCACACATTAAGACAACAACAAAAACCAAAAACTCAGAGTTAGGTAGAAAAGAGATTGTCAGCTCATCTGAACCCACCCACCAAATCCTACCTGCCAGATAACCCATGTTAGCAGCCTGGTACGTGCACTTTCATGAGTTCTCCTTGCTCATCAGATACACACCCCCACACAGTTGCTGGTTTCCAGAACTGACTCATACCGTATGCTATATGACTTCATCTGTAATCTGAGGTTTCATGTTCCCTTTTAAACAGCTATTTCTATATATCTGTAAATAGGTATCAAACATTCATTTAAAACACAGGTTTTCTAATTTATGTGCATGCATGCACTCTCACACAAATGTTTATATAAATACAATGATTCCATCATGGTACTTAATTTTTAGAGAAATTAAGCACTTGTTCTTTTTTTTCTTCCTTCTTCCACTCCTTTCTTTCCTTGATCCCAAATAATCTTCTCCACCTTCCATCCATCCTACAATGACACCTATTAACAGCCTGATATAGATCATTATATGAGTTCATGGTTTGGAAATGCTAGGGTGAGGTAGAATTGAAATAAAATACAAGGTGTTATAAAACATATAACAGTGAATAGTAGAGAGTTTAATTATCACCATTTATTTAAAAAACAGTTCTTATAAATTTATTCTATGGCATTTATTAAAGTAATTTGAGCCATAAAATAAAATATATTAATTAAAACTATATTTCTTAAATGATAAAAAACAGGCATGTGAAAAAACATTTGAATATAAGTGTTTTCTGAACTGGCTGGAAATGGAAAAATGTAAACTCCTATGAGAGAGGATACCTAGTTGCACCCACTTCTGGAAGGAGAAAGGCAGCAGGCTTTCAGTTCCCAGCTTAGCAGGCATGGAGAGAACTTCAGGAAATCGGACCTAAGTTCAGAAGTGAAATTTTGAAACTACTTGCACATCACCTCATTTTAGAGCTACATGGGGCTTAAGAGAGAATCTAGTTCAACTGCTTGTTTTAAAAATAGGGAAATGAAGGCACAGAGACATTAAAATAGCTTGCCGAAGGTTTCACAGCTAATTAAAGGCAAACCTGAGGCTCAAATTAAGGTTTCTGTGTTCAGTTCAAAACTGTTTGCTTGTTTTCTCTATATATTTTATAATGCTTACTCAAAACCTTAGTGACAATAAAGAACCTTTAAGAATTTGTCCACAATTCTGTAGTCCATTAGAAATGAAGGGGCCCTTCAGACCTGTGCTTCACGCTGTCAGAATCCTTGGGAGATGGCATGAGCACCAGCTGGCTCCACGGTCTGGCGAGCTGGTGATGGCTGCCCTCCCTCTCAGCTCTTCACAGTCCAGGTTCTAGGCTGTAATTTCCAGCGAGGTGCGAGTTAATTACAGTGCCCAATCGTGTAACCCAGTATTCTCAAAAATCTGTAAAAGTCACCACATTTTTCTTAGTCCAGAAGTAAGTTCAATGTACTCCTTTGAGTGTCTGAGTCAACAAATGGAGACTAAGCTATAGTCGACACATAGCAACTCACATGTGCAAGCATAAACACACACGGAAAGATGTCAGGATTTGTATTCACTAGTTTTACTTCTTACTTTGCAGTGCATTGCAGACTGCTCTACACCGAAAATGAACTTTTCCTATTTAGAAAAATAAAAGGTGTGTTTTAGTCAACTGTATGGTTAGAGACAACTATTCCCACACAAGACTGCCATCACTCCAGAACCACTTATAAGTTTGAGGGTCTCCAACACTACCCTTAAGCTCTATAATTCACTAGAAGGGCTCATAGAACTTTCTGCAAGCTTTTATTAGCTTACTTATAGCTTACTACATGGAAAGAATAGAGATTAAAATCAGTAAAGGGAAGACCCATGTAGGGCAAGTTCAGAAAGAACATTAAATGTAAAACTTCTACTCGCCTCTCACCATAGACTCATAGACAAGTCTGTTTCCTGTCCTCAAAGTGTGAAAATACACACAGCATATTGCCAGCCAAGAAAGCTCAACCAAGGCTCAGTGTTCGGAGTCGCTGTCAGGGCTCCACTGATTGATAGCCCAAGATGCTAATCTCAGTCAGCATCCCTCTAGAGGTCCGCTGATACCATGTGACTCCAAGTCCGCACACTACATCCCACTGTTGGCCTTTCTGCTGTGACCCTCAGTGACCCAAGGTCCCAAGGCAACGAGATACTCCCATCAGGCATGATATCTTAAGGGCTTAGTAGGAGATTTTCTTCCAGAATACAAAAAAAAAAAAGCCAGACTTCTTTTGGGGGCACAGTTAAATTCTTTATTACATAGAACTTGCATTGACAGAGTCCCAAGGAAAGGTAATTCAGGACTCTCAGTGCTTTACCCATCAGAGATAGTTTCCATTTGCTTGTATGGTTGCAGGCAAAAATTCACACAGAAAAAAAATTAAAGAAAAATACCATTCTCAGTTCTTCCAGATAGAAAGGATTGTTATGTTGATGTAATGTGGCATTATTAGACAATTTGATTCCCATCGCTCCACTAAGAGATGTCAAAGAAAGATGACGTTCTGTCAAGGAAGCTGTAGAAAGGACTAAAACCAAAGCTATAAACTACAGTAATCTTCACAAATAATGTTATTCATAATAGTTGATGCTTGGGAACTAAGTAAAAATAAAAGATGTCTGTTTTCTGGGGAGGTGGGACAAAAGAACAAGCAGGTACTGTAATATCCATGTTTTCTCTCTTCTCAGTAAAAACTGTCCAAGGCGAGAAACACCCTCCTTCTTCCCTATTCTCTTTAGAACAGTGGTGTACATGAGAACCAGAATTACATTTTTTAAAAAGTTATAACAATGCAATTTTCTCTGGTCCATAAATGGTTATACATAAAAAAATAACTGGTGGTATTTTATTTTTTATGTACTTAAATTTTCTTGAGGACATTGTAATAACATAGTCCACTAAATCTGCTATGCCCTTGGATGTGAGGAAGCACAAGAAAAAGTAAATGTAACATCAAAGTATAAAAAGTAGTTATTATGCAAAACATTTTAATAGTGACAATTTATCTAATATATTTTTGAAATAATTACTGTTTTCTAAGGAAATGTAGAAAACTTGTTTAGAAAATGTTCTCCAAATATATCCCTAAAGCTGTAAGAAAGATGCCAAAACTATATGTAACTCACCCTAGCAATATGATATCTTAATTAAGAATAAAGTGTTAGGACTTGAAAGGAAAATGCATAATGTCATTGTAACAGTGGGGAAGTTGGGCCAGATCACTGGGGAGCAGGGGAACCCCAATCTGGTAGTAGAAGGTGAACTTCTCCAGAGAGGCAAGGGGTTGCAAGAAGCCCCAAGGCTGCAGCTGGAGCCTGGCTAAAAGCCTGCTTTCCGCACAGAAGGGAAGGAACCCTGAGCGGAGTTGGGAAGTGCTGAAGGCAGCCCTGGATTGAAACCAGAGCTGGGGCTTGGTAGGCTTCCATATCCTTGGGGAAAAGTAAACAACTAAGGCATCTCAGACACAGTTTTGCCTAAAGCCTGCAGCAGGGCTGAAAAGATCACAACACTGGTGTAACAAGGTGATGATTCACCTCTGGCAGAGACAGTGTGTCCCTGCAGTGCTAGAAAATCCTCTTGGAGGCTTCTGGACCATGGCAGTGGGAGGAGGGGCAGACACAGAGTGTGGGCTAACTCGCATGGTGGACGTTGGCCTGAATTGGCCTTGAATTTGGACACTTCTGCTTGGGGGGTGGTATTTGGGGGAGGATTTAAAACAGAGGGCAGAGAAAAGACTCAGCCCTTTTTGCATCCCCTTTGCCCCACCCAGTTGGGGATGACCAGACCCTAGCACATGCCGGGCCCTGCTCAGGCCCTGCTCATAGCTCTTGCTTTACCCTGCTTGCTCTCTCTGGGGCAGGCTCACATGGGAGGCACCCCTGCCATTGGTGGGCCCACAGGACACTGTGGCCCCACGCCACACCCCATGGGTCCCAAACCATTCCCATTCTCTCACCCTGAGTGCAGCACACAGATGCACGGGCCAGAAGCATTTGCCAGCCCTGAGGACACAATCAGCTTTGGACCCAGGGGCCTGAGCCCTTGCATGACCTGCTGCAGCAATCTGGCAGTGCACCCCAGCCCCGACACAGGGAAAGAGTTGTGGGTGGCAGTGAAGCTGGAGAGACACCAGCATGTTGGCATGGCAGCTTTGGGCCACAGGAAGGCAGATAAGAATGGAGGGGGTCTCTGGACCTAGATTTGGATTTTAGTCATTTTGGAAACAAGAGGATTTCTGTGTTTTGCAGAGGGGAGCAGGGAACATCCCAGCTCCCCCAAGTGAGCACCATGTTAGTAAAAACCTTTTCCTTGCCCACCAATTATTGTGTTATGCTCATGTGTGGTGGCAGGCTGCCAAAGCTCACTTTCCCAGTGACCTCCTTGCCTACTTGAAGGAGGTGAGCTACCACATAACACCATAGATCCAGCACACGGAAATTAAAAAATATTGTTTCTTAGCAACTGTAAATAAGGGCTGATGTAATTCAGAAAATAAAAGTTCTAAGATTAAGTTTCAAAATTAATGAGAAACATAGATTTTTCAAATAATTTTGAATGTTAGTGGTATCTTAATCATATTAAAGGGTCAAAGTTTTAGGAAGTATTTTGCTTTCAATTAGATCCTTTGATTCTGTCCCTTGCTTAGGACTGAGAGGCAAAAAGCACAATATATAGTTTTGTTGTTGTTGCTGTTGTTGTTTTTCACCAGAATACTAAATTACCAAAGGAAGTGGAAAAAAAGGAAAAGAAGAATGAAGAGTGGCTTTACCAGTTGAGAGTAGGGTTTGTCTATCTCCTAAATAGACCCAGACCATGGGGTGTAAGCACTAACCTAGATTTTCCTTAGATTAGTCCCTTTGACTAGATTTTTTGTTATATCTCATATGCCTCCAGACCTACCTGTTTTCTCATTTCTCAGCTTTGACCTAACAGCTGTTTTTTTTCTGAACTATTCAATTTTCTTACTTAAGCAAAAGTACATAGACAGCAAAAAATCATTGTTGTTGTTTTTAAGACTTAAACTTTAAGTCTCGGTAGTAAGAATATTTTCCTGTTTGCATATTTGCTCCATTCCTTGAGGAAGGGCAATGTCACTTAGACAACAGAGCATGAGATTCAGATTGACATCCAGGTCCAATAATTGCTGGTTTGATTTTGAAAATTGATGTAAATCTTCAGGCTCCATTTTCTCCTCTCTGTCATAAGGATACTACTAACTTCACTTTGATGGTGAAAATTAAATGAAACAACATATGCTTCTATCTGTTACAATGTTCTTACACTAGAATGAGAGTCAAGGCTTAAACAAAGAGCAACATAGAAGAGAATAGTTTCTTGACCAGTATGCTTCCTAGATTCAGACAAAGATACATGGTCAGCACTGGGCTGTACTCAAACTGCCCCTTCCCTTTGTACACTAAATCTTGATACAAATTACTATACATGCTCCCTGCTTTCCACAGGCTGTTTTTTCTCAATTCTCTCCTCAGAGCCCATTCAAGCTGCCCCACATCAGCCTGCTCTGATATGTCTGAATTCTGGTAGTGAAGACAGTTCCTTCCTGCTGTTGCTTAGCGGCCCTTGTACATAGGCCTCTAGTTTTCCTGGCCCATCAAGCCTGCAGGGCATATCTTGACATGTTGGCCATAAAAATGAAGGAAATCTCACCTCTTGCAACAGCATGGATGGACCTGGAGAGTATTATAATAAGTGAAATAAACCAGTCAGAGAAGGACAAATATCATATAATTTCACTTATATGTGGAATCTAATGAACAAAATAAACTAACAAGCAAAAGAGAAACAGACTCATAGACAGAGAAAGCAGACTGACAGCTGTCAGATGGGTGGGGTATTGAGGGGTTGGGTGAAAAAGGCGAAGGGATCAACAAGAAATTCCTAGACACAGACAACAGTATGGGAGGGTAAGGGTTGGGGCAGGTAGAAGAGGGTGCAGAGGGGATAAATGGTGATGGGAGGAAACTTGACTTGCAGGGTGAACACACAATACAATATACAGGTGATGTATTTTGGAACTGTATACTTGAAATCTGTATAATTTTATCTACCAATGTCACCAAAAATTTTAATAAAAATTTTAAAAAATATCTACAACTCAATCTACATTTTATATTACTATCATTTGTTTTAAATGCCCTTCTCAATGACATCATCAGGGTCAGAATTTTTATTACTTTATCTCCAACTTCTAGCAAATTGCTTTGCTTAATTCAGGTTCCTGATAACTTTTCTTAGGAAGACAAAAGGACAATGAGAGTATATATCTACCACGTGACCAGCCCTTTAACTGACTCTGACTTAGTACATCCCAGACCCTTGCTATTTAATTTTTTATATCCGTCTGAATTTTGTCTCTCACTCAGGTACTAGTAGTAACACTTATGGGATGATATATTCTAAGGGCTGCATGAAAAAGAATGTCAGCCAAAAATTATTATTTCATCAAAACTATACTTGAAAAATGAAAGATAACTCAACACATTCCTGAATTAAAAACAAACAAAAAACCCCCTAGGAAGTCTGATGCTAGCAGAACTATCTTACAAGAAACACTAACAGGGTTCCTTCGGGCTGAAATGAAAGAACACTAGAGAGTAACTACAATCTGCATAAAGAACGAAGATCATAAGTAAATGTTACTCCATTGATAAATACAAAAGAATATATTCTTATATTTAACCCATTTCTTCCCCTGTGTGATTTAAACCACATGAAGCGATAATTTTAAACTTCTCTTGAAGGGTCTTTAGTATTCAAAAATATAGTTATAGCTCAAAGGAAACAAGAGAGAATGGAGTTAAATTAAAGCAAAGTTTCTATATAGTTTAGAAATTAAGTTGGTATTAATTCAAATTAGATGCCTTTCAGTTAAGATGTTAATTTTAATCCTCAGAGAAATCACTAAGAAAACTGGAATATATATATTTTTAAAAGGAATTAAATTGTACCTTTACAAAATATCTATGTAACAGAAGGGAAAGCAATAATAGAGCAAAAGAGAGGAGAAAATATCTAAAACATAAAACAGACAACAAATTGGCAGATAAAACCTACATTATCAGTAATTATATTAATAATAAGTAGATTTTGCCATACATGAGTGGCTCCGTTGGTTGGAGCATCATCTCGTGCACCAAAAAAGTTTTGGGTTTGGTCCCTGGTCATGGCAAATACCTAGGTTGTGGTTCCATCCCTGGTCAGAGCACATATGGGGGTGGGGCCCGGGCAAGGCAACTTTCTCACATCAACATTACTCGTTTCTCTCTCCCTCCCTCTCTCTCTCTCTCTCTCTCTCTCTCTCCATCCTCCCTCTCTCTATCTCTCTCTCTCCATCTCTCTCTCTCTCTCTCTCTCTCTCTCTCCATGATTCTTTCTCTAAAATCAATAAAACACATCCTCAGGGAAGATTTTAAAAAAGCACTAAGTAGATTTTTTTTAAAAATCTCCTATCAAAAGCAGACATTGGCAGAATGAATAAAAAGATCAAAATATATGTTTCACAGAAGAGATACACTTTACATGCAAAGAAATAAAGATTTAAAAAGGCTGGATACAGCTATATGATACAAATAGTAAACAAAAGCAAAAAATAGTGGCTATTTTAATATTAGGAAAACAGACTTTAAGACAAAAATTTTTATTAAGTACATGAAGTACATTTTATAATGATAAAATCAATCAGAAACATATAAAATTTATAAACATATATGCAACAACAAAACATCAAAATACATAAACTAAAACCTGACAAAATTAAAAAGAAAATAGATAATTAAAAGTGAGAGTTGGAGATATCAATAGCCTACCTTCAGTAATAGACAAAACAATTAAGAGAAGATCAAGTATTGGCCAAAAAGTTTGTTTGATTTTTCCCATAAGATGGCTTCAGTAGTGCATAGTTGTCTTTAACTTCATGCAAAACAACTTTGTTAGATTGTATTGTGACAGCTGTCATATCAGCATACATTTAGAAAACAACATCAAAATTGGTGAATTTTTGTATAGCCATTTTAATATTGAAGATGGAAGAAAATATAAAACATTTTCAGCATAGTATGCTTTATTACTTCAAGAAAGAGAAAAACACAACTGAAATGCAAAAATGATTTGTGCAGTGTATGGAGAAGGTGCTGCGACTGATCAAACCTGTCAAAAGTGGTTTGCGAAGTTTCATGTTGGAGATTTCTCACTGGATGATGCTCCATGGTCAGGTAGAACAGGTGAATTTGATGATGATGAAATCAAGACATTAATTGAAAACAACAACATTATGCTACAGGGGAGAGAACTGACATTCTCAAAATATCCAAATCAACCAAGTTATTAGTGAAGACAAAAAAATGTGTCTTTTATTTTATGGAAAAAAAACACACAAACTTTTTTGGCTAATCCAATAAATAGAAGATCTGAACGACATTATAAACTATAGACATCTACAGAACATTCCAACCACAACAGCAAAATACAAATTCCTCGCATGTGCATATGAAATATTTCCCATAATAAATCTTATGTTAGGTCATAAAAGAAGCCTCTATAAATTCAAAATAATTTAAATCACATAAATTGTTTTGTTCAAGCAATATGGAATTAATTAGAAATCAAATACAGAAAGAGGGCTAGAAAACTCACAAACATGAGAAAATTAACAAAACATTTATAAATAACATATGGGTTAAAGAATATATTACAAGGTAAAATTTTAAAAGCTTTGAGATGAGTGAAAACAAAATGTCATACCACAACATGGTAGACAGCTAAATCAAGGCTTAGAGTAAAATTTGTACCGGTATAGGCATACATTAAAAAAAAGAATAATCTCAAATCAATTACCTAACTTTTCATCTTAGGAAAGTAGAAAAAAAAAACAGACTAAAGTCAAAGCAAGCAGAGGGAAGAAAACTTTTTTAAAAAGATGAAATTAAAAATAAATGAAATAGAGAATAAAAACAATAATAGGAAATATTTTCAAATCATATATCTGACAATGACATACACATTCTTTTAATATTTCATCTTTATTGTATTTTTTCATTGCCATCTGAATACATAATGAAAATTTATAATTCTACAATAAAAAGACAAGAAGCCAAATTTAAAAAGTAGAGCAAATAATTTGAATAGATATTTCTCCACAGAAGATAAAAAACTGGTCAGTACTTTCATAAAAAGATGCTCAAAAGCATTATTTGTCTTTGGAGAAATGAAAGTCAGAATCCCAATGACATACTATTCACAACCACTAGGATGTCTAAGATAGAAGTGACAGACAGTAACAAATGTTGGTGAGAATGTGGAAAATTTGAACCTTCATTATTTGCCAGTAAAAATATAATACAGTTGTCACTTCTGAAAACACCTTGGTAGTTTCTCAAAATGTTAAAATTACCATATGACCCTTCAGTTACACTCCCAGATACATACTCAAAGGAAACTAAACCATATGTCTGAGCAAAAGTGTATACACACATGTTCATAACACAATTATTCATAATAGCCAAAAATGGGGAAAAAACAAATGTTCAACTGTTGAATGAATACATAAAATGTCATATCCACATTATTTGGTAATAAAAAGTAATGAAATACTAATATATACTGCAATAAGGGTGAACCCTGAAAACATGTTAAGTGTGAGAACCAGTCACAAAAACACATGTTGTGTGAATCTATTTAAATAAAATGTCCAGAGTAAACAATTTCTTAGAGATAGAAAGTGGACTCGTGGTTTCCAGGCAGTGGGGGAAGAAGGAAATGGAAAGTAAGTGGCATAAGAATGAGTCAGTAGAGAACAAGCGGTTTCTTTTGGGGGGGGGTGGTGATGAAATGTTCTGAGATTGGATTATTGGAATGATGCCAACTTCTGTGAATGTACAAAATAACCCACTGAGTTGTATACTTTAAGAGGGGAATTTTATAGATGTGAAATATATCTCAATAAAGTAGTCTAAAAGTGACATTAACACATAGATTATAGACGTATATATAAAAGGACAATATCACTTCAGCAAGTAGATTTTATCCCATAGTTTCCATCTTTGGAAGTTCAGAACCTCAGTTTTATCAGTACACTCAAATTGAATTCTTTTGCCTTAACATACTTGAGATACATTCACGAAAAAGAATACATAAAACTACAGCATTCATTTATATTTAAAAGTGAAGAACTCCACTCCTAAGTATTTTCCCAAAAGAAAATTTATGTTAATACAAAACCTTTTTCTAAGTGTCCACAGCGACTTTGCCCATAATCACCAAAAACTAGAATGAATTTGCAAAAAGTAGTTCATACATGCAAGTTATTACTTAACAATAAAAAGAAACAAGCTACTAACACACATTTCAAAATAGATGAACCTGAAACACACTGGGGTAATGAAAGTAGCGAGATCCTAAGGGCTATGTAATATATATCTTCATTTATATGACATTCTGGAAAAGGCACAATTAAGGGAAAAGAAAACATTAGGGGATGCTAGTGCTGGCAGTGACAGAGTACAACAGAGTAGAAGGGAAATTCCTGGAGAGATGTAATTGTTTTCTATCTTGATTGTGGTGTTGACTGTATATTTATATTTGTTAATGCTCTCAAAACTTTACACTAAGAAGGGTGAATGCAGTAAACTATGCTGTATAGAAATGCACAAATGGATGAGATAGATAGGATAATAGACAACTTAAACAGATTGGATGAATGGATGGACGGACAAACAAACAAAAGGAAGAGTTTTCTATGTTTGTTCACTTTTTTAAAAACATATACTGCATCCTTATGTATATCTGCTGTTAATGTTCTTAAAAGATATTAACAGTGCAATCAACCTATCCCTGTTTCTATATTATCTCCTATCAAAAGACAAGGCTATTTTCCTGAGCGTAGATACCTTAGGGAAGATGGAAAGAATTTAGGAACTATGTGGATATCCAAGGAAGTTGAATGGGATCACCTTCAGTAAAGGGAGGAAACTATGGAGAGGGGAAACACTAAAGACACACTTAGGCACTCTGTAACCATCTCTGAAAACTTGCTTTTTTGTAACGAGCATTAAGTGCTGACATGAAGCTGCACCCTGGAGACAGAGAGAAGGAAGCTGAGGTATTAACGGGTTGGCCAAAAAAGTCCATTAATTTTTTTTATAAAATAAAAGACACATTTTTCGTTTTCACCAATAACTGTGTTGATCTGGATATTTTGAGTATGTCAACTACCTCTTGCTATCGGCTCCTAGCAGGTAAAGGCCAGGAGTGCTGCTAAACATATTCGAATGCATGACAGCCTCACAGCAAAGAATTATTTGGCCAAAATGTCAAGGTACCAAGAGACTTCGCAAACCACTTTAACACGTTTGGTCAGTCACAGCACCTTTTTCATACACTGCACACATCTTCTGTGTGTGTTTTCAGTTGGGTTTTTACCTTTTTGGAAACAATAAAGCATAATATGCTGAAAATGCTGAGTATTTTCTTCCATCTTCAATATTAAAATGGCTGCACAAAAATTCACCAATTTGGTTAGTTTTTTTAAATGCATGCTGACATGACAGCTGTCACAATACACTCTAACAAAATTGTTTCATATGACATTAAAAACACCTAAGCACTTCCAGAGCCATACAGAAAAAAATAAATGAACTTTTTGAGCAACCCAATACTATCTTTTATTTCTCTATGCTGGCCTTCTTTGTGAGGATATCATTTCTGCCTCTATTCATCCATATTTTTAGAACCAACTTCCTAATCAATAATTTATAACCACAACCTTATATTAATACCATCTGTCTACCTTATCTTTGGATGTGGGCTAGCACAAGGTACCCACTGTCTCATTCTCCAGCACAATGTGCTAAAAATAGCCCCCATCCCTGAAAGGAACAAAAAGAAATCTGTAGGTCTTAATACTAACTGATAAGAAAAGAATGTAATTTCCAGAAGCTCTGGAAAGCAATAGATAATGCAATGAAATAAAAATAACTGCAAAACAACAACATTCTTTTAAAGAGCCCACTTGGAGGAGGCTCTGGGGTGAACACTCATTCATCATGCCTGTACTCATCAGCTTATGAAAAATTATAGTATTAAAAAGGCGCACTGTCTCTTATAGCTATAAAGCCAGAAAATCAATTTGTGAATTGTGGAAAATAATGGCAAGTACCAGCAATGAAAAACTTTGCAAGCCTTTAACCTTCTTTTTACCCATTCTTAATGGCATGAGAGAAGCAGGATGATTTGTATCAAAATAACATTTTTATTTAAAGTGGTCTCCAATGAGTTTTCCAATATATAAAATCTTTTAGTTCTTATATATGAAAAAGTTTTTCTTCAAGCAGATAAGCTTGATTTAAATATTTGGATGCCAAAATTAGTGATTTTTACCTTGTTTCAAAGTATACCTTTTAGAACTTTGTCCTTGGTAAAGGCTAAGATGTAAAGCTTATTCAAAATCAAATTGAATAATTTTCCCCAGAAATAGAAGATTACTTGTGAACTGGGTTTTCAATAACTAGTAATTTTGATTCAACATGTCCAAATGTTTCTTTTGCAACTTTTATGTACCCTTTTACAATTTTCAACTTAAGCTTTTTTCTTTTATTCTTTTCACTTATGAATCATGTTTAGACAGTCGTTTTACCAATTTTGTCTCATGAAGAGTAGGAAATCCACTTTTTACTTAGAAATGCTGATATAATAAAACATTTATCAGGTTTAAGTGGGAAAAAAACCAGTTACTAACCATTAATTCAGAGACTAATATAGTTTTAAAATTTTGTTCCAGTTTTTTAAATTGTAAAATCTTGTCAAATTTACCATTACCATTTTTAAGTATACAGTTCTGTGATATTAAATACACTCACTAGGTAGTGCCACCATCACCACCATCCAGGTTCATACTATTCATCTTGCAAAGCAAACTCTATAAACATTACATAATCACCCCCATTATCCACTTCCCTTGGCCTTGGAAATGACCATTCCACTTTCTGTCTCTATGATTTTTGACTACCCTAAATACCTCATATATGTGGGATCATATTATTTGTCTTTCTGTGACTGGCTTATTTTGCTTAGCCTTATATCTTCAATGCTTATCCTTGCTGTGGCATATGTTAGAATTTCCTTCCTTTTTAAGGTTGAGTAATAAATATACTATTGTATGTATATATAACATTCTGCTTATTCATTCATTGATGGGCACATGTCTGCCTCCACATTTTAGCTACTATAAATAATGCTGCTGTGAACATGAGTTAATTAGTATCTCTTTGAGATACTGTTTTCAATTCTTTTGGGAACATTTGGGAAATACAGTATTTGGTTTATATGATAGTTCTATTTTTAATTTTTTTAGGAACATCCATATTGTTTTCCATTATAGCTGTCCCAATTTACAATCCCATCAACAGTATACAAGGGTTCCCTTTTTCTACATCTTTGCTAACACTTGTTTGTTGATACAGTGATGATAGCCATTCTGACAGGTATGTGGTAATTTCTAAATTGTGGTTTTAATTGGAATTTCTCTGATTATTAGTGATATTGAGCATAAGTCTACTGGCCAACTGTATGTACTCTGTAGAGAAGTGTGTATTCAGTTCCTCTGCCCAGGTTTGTTTGTTTGTTTGTTTGTTTTTAATTCTCACCCAAGGATATGTTCATTGATTTTAGACAGAGAGAAAGGGAGGTCAAGAGGGTAAGAGAGAGAGAAGGAGGGAGGGAAAGAGAGAGAGAGAAAATCATTGTGAGAGAGAAACATTGACTGGTTGTTTCCTGTATGCACCCCAACTGGGGACAAACTCAAAAGCAAGGCACCATATTTTTTGGACCATAAGACACACCTAGGTTTTAGAGGAGGAAAACAGGAAAAAAAGTTTTGAAGCAAAAAATGTGGTAAAATATTTAGTAACATAGCATTTCATCAATGTAAATGTAAACAGAACTCAACAGCAGCATTAACAATCATTGTTCCTCCCAAATTTGGGGTGGAAATGTGTCTTATAGTCCAAAAAACACAGTATGTGGTCTGACTGGGGATGGAACCTACAATTTTTTGTGTACAGACACTGCTCAAACCGACTGAGTCACCTAGCCAGGGTTACCATTTTTTTTTTAAATTGGGTTGTATGGTTTGCTTTTGGGGGGTGGGTGTTAAGTTGTATGAGATCCTTGTAGTTTTTGGATATTAAACAATTATCCAGTCTGCATCCATACTCATCAAGCTTTTCCCTCCCTATAGCCATAGCCACTGGCCGGACTGTCCTGAGAACAGCTCAGGGGCAGCAAGCACATGGTTGAGCTCTGTCCTCTCTGGTCTTCAATGAACCTACCTTTCCTGTTATAATTTTTATCTTACCAGTAAAAATCCAAAGTAAAAATAGAGCTGCATCTTAGAAAAGCTTTCTCACCCCGCTTGCTTCCATGTCAGTTAGTTACGAGGTCCTGTTTTGTTAACTCTTGAGTATCTCAGCTGTATTGTTTCCCTTTAACATGCCCATTGCCCTGCTCTAGAACAGAATCTCACCATTTATTAAAACTTTCTGAGTAATAATTTTGTCTCCAATCTGGCCTCCTTTCTCTTCCCCTCTCTTATGCTAGAATAAGATTTCCAACATATAACTCACCTTTTCTGCTCAAGATTCTTCAATGGCTCCTCATAGCCTTTTATATGTTTAAAATTCCTTATTATGATTTATAAGCCTTCATCGTCTGGGCTCTACCATGCCTTCAGTTGTGTATCTATCCATGTTCTCCTAATCACCTTGATTCAGCCATCCTGAAGTATTTCAGTTCTCTGAACATATTATGTTTTTTGTGGCCCCATGTGTTTTAATTTTCGATTTGGAACCCCTTTCTTCTACCTTCCTAATCATCTTAAACTTATTCTTCAAGACTACTAATGCCTCACTACCTCTTGGAAGCTTTCCTGCAAATATGTTTACCACAATCCCAAACTACATCCCATCCCTGAAGGCAATTAGGAAGGCCAAGATTATGCCTGTGTCTGTTATAGTTCCTATTACTCTGCATTGTCATTTTCAGTTGTCTGGTCTGCTTCTCTGCACCACATTGAAAGCTTCTGAGTGCAGACACATGCCCAGTTAATTGTGCTGTTCTCAGTATCTGGCACGAGACAGTCAATGAATACAATCTAGATGAAAGAGTAAAATACATGCATGAAGCATTTTCTTTATTTTTCTACTCAGCCTAATCATTTGGTTGATGAAATTTTATGAAGAAATTCTTAAAAGAGAAAAGGAAGCATTTAAATGAGAATGGTAACTAAATACAAAGGAAGATTGTAGTAAAATCTTACCTTGTCCCTCTCTAATATGGTACCTCCCTTAATACAAAATGCCTACGAACAATTCTGATACTAGATCAACAGTTTATGATGATCAGATACATAATCATTTATAAGTCCAAAAAGGAATATAAAATTAAACATAGCCTTATCTGACACATAAATTACTGTATTTCTCTTTATCCATAAAATATTCTTTGCAATTGCATAATACAATAAACTCATCCCCTTCATATGAAAACACATATAAACTCTGATTATGTTTTGTTTACTGAATAGTCAGTTTCATTCAACATGCACAGAACATTTATCTGCAGACAACACCAAGTATTACTAGAAACAAAAACAGCTGAATTGTCATTTAGAAAGTCTATGCAGAAAATAATAAGAGGATTACAGTCAACTCTTTTTTTAATCTGGCATAACAGTATTCTATAAATAAAATTAAAATGTGTAAGTCAGGAATTCACTGTGAGCCTTCACCAGTTATGGGCTCTTCAGTATTTTTGCCCACCACGAAGAACATAATTCAACCAATTCTTTATGAGGAAAACTAAGAATCATTTAAATGCATCTAGTCCTAAATACTTACTAGTCACTTTGCTATTATAAACTATAAAAGAGATTATTGAATTGAAAGTAATATATAAGGAAGTATGAAGCAATAATTTAAAGATATTTTCTGGAAAATAAAGCATATTTTAAGAGAATACTTATATATGCATCTCCTAAGCATAGAGACATAATGCATTTTTTTTTGCTTAATCTGTAAATATCACAGTGCAATTCTTTGAATGCTATAAACTGGATTAAATAGGGTGAGACAGTAGTCAGATAGTAGTGACTAAAATGTTATCAATGTAACACGTGAATTCCAGTGTGGAAGTAGTACTTGACCTTTCACAAGTAACATGTGTCCTTTGCCAGTGACATTCAGGGCCTTGATTAAGAGTAAATAAATTAATTTATGCATAAATGTAGTGCCAATAGAAAAATATTTTGAAAAAAAGACATACCATTGGGTATCCTTCAAAGTACACTTTGTAGGTCTGTTCTAATTAAGGCCAACTCTGTACATAAATATCACTGAAGTTCACCAAGTAGCCAATATTGAGGAATAATATTCAAACAAGCATATCAATAAATGTCAGACTTATAGGAAAAAGTTATATTGTAATATTATAATGTCACTTTATACACATCCTCACTTCCTAGATCTATAGTTTGGGGAAATTGATATCCTAAATTACTCCAAAGACAAAAGGGAATAAGCCTAATTGTTATATCAAATCAATGTCACCAGGCATTTCAGCAACCTAACTGGCCGTATACTTCATTTCTTATACTTAGTAAATGCAGGGTGGGGCAGAAGTGGGTTTATAGTAGTTTGTATGGAATATAATATAATAATTCCTAAATCATAATACAAAAATAAACTCTCTTTGACATACTCACAGCTGTAAACCTACTTTTGCCCCACCCTGTAGCCCTAGTGGATTCTGCTGTTGGAAAAGTGGGATTCTTCAATAATCCACTATATAAATATCTAAGCATTTTATATTTCACTAAGTAAGAGAGCTCCTCAGTTAATCAAATACATCAGTTTTTAATATTGTTATCTATAGGGAAAAATAGCTCTCCATAACTGTGAAAGTTGAGTGCCCTGGATATCATCTTCATTTCTGAGATTGGACCAATGCTTTGGAAAATTAAATCCATTATTCCTGAGTTATTAAACATGCTTATTGTTTTGATTGGGCTCATATGGAATTAAGTATTAGAGCCATGAGTAATCTACGGACTGATTAATGCAATGAGCTAAATATTAAATCAGTGAGATAGGAACCTTGCCATGTTAGGGAAGCTTTCACTTGTTATGAAAACTTATTTAAAATAAATATTTTAGGCTCTTCTCTGACATGTTTACTTTCTTAGACCTGAAATGTATCCATTGAAGTTAGACTAGCACCAATATGTGGATCAACATTAGGGAAGCCACTGACAATACAAAGTGCTGATCAAGGCAGGAGAGATAGGGGGAAGCCAGGACAGGAAGGGCCCAGTGGACAGGGGATGATTAATGTAAGGTATGGGTATAAAGTACTCCTCAGAGTGCCTCGCCACATAGTCAATGCTCAATTATAAGGTTAATCATTGCTGCTGCTGCTGTTTTCATTTAAAATCAAAATCTATATTATAATTAAACCTCCTTGACATAAAGTGAAATGCAATATGCTGAATTGTGTCAATTAATTTCCCATATAATTCATCTTTTCTTTTTGGGGGGAGGCAGGCAAATTTCAGTCATTTTGGTCTACAGTGTGTAGTAAAACAGTGTGGAATGCCAATATTTAATCAAATGTCCCTTCATTTACATAGAACTTTCCATAAAATGTGTGTACATAGCTAAATTCACTAATTGGATCATATTTCTATCAGAAAGCACAGGATAGTTGAAGAAAATGAAAGTTTTGAAATATGTTGCACTTGATTTGAAATATTTCACTTCTGCCAGTTGATAGCTGTATGACCTTAACTATTTTTGAAACTCAGATTCTTCATTTATATACATACCTCACACAATTGTTAGAGAATTTAATTATATTATGCATATGAATCATATGTCTGAAATATATAGTGTACATATAAAGGTCAGTTCTCCTTATCTTTGCTCCCTTTCCCCATTCCCAATATAAGCCAATAAATTAGAATTTGTTTACTGTTTCAGTGAAATTTTTTTATACATGTATTGGCACCATAACCTCAAATGATTTAGAGTTTCTATTTAAAAAGAGCACCTTATTTTGTACTCTCCACACATGTCTTCAAAACTGAGCATTACTTTAGAGTTCACATTCATGTTGCTGGACGCTGTATCTGAGTGAGGTGGCTAGAGCCAGGTGCACTTGGAATGCAGATTCCAGTGCACTGAAAACTCAGAATATAAATTAGGAAGCAACACTTGTTTTACATTAAAATAAGAAAACTTTGGGATTTGAAGTATGGCAGATTTATTTGTGCTTAAGAATGAGGGCTCTAAAATCGAATTTCCTGTAGTGAAGGTCGCAACTCTTCCATTTGCTATGGGGAGATTTCAGTGAGCTCCTCTTCCTCACTGTGCCCAGTTATGGACAATGATCATAGTTACCTCGTAGGATAGGAATTAAATGAGATTACATGCAGTGGCATGTTTATCATAACATTCGCTAAATAAATATTACAGTGACACTCAGAGCATAACAATACCCTTGTTTTACTTACAAATAAAAAACACTAACATCAGTAAAATTCATTTTGAATTCTCTCCAAATGCTGAGTATTAATTATCCTAGGATAAGTTTATCAGTCCCTCTCCAGGGACACTGGTCAGCTGTCATAGCCCATTCGTTTACCCCTTGTTGCCTCCCCAATCTTCTGTCTAGATCTTTCCCATGCCTCCCCTAGTGAAACCCTTCCCATGTAAATCAATCTTCCTATACATCCAAGTGTTCGAGGAATGTTGCTTCTACGGCTTTGCCTTAATTGAAATTTGACATTTTCCTGGTCTAACTTTCTTTTGTTCTATCAGCCATTCTTCTTTATTTCAGACATTGGAGGGAAAATTACGATGGATCAAATAGTGGTTTATCACTTCAAGACTATTATTCTTCTTTGGTATAGAAAACCCCTCTTTTTCAAGGTTCGTGACATCTACCCTCTATCCAACCTGCCATGTGCAGACTTCCTAGCATAGGGCTTTAGTCTTTAAGGTCTTTAACACCAGGCCCCCAAATGTTCTGCCTGCACAGAAGCTTCTAAGGCCAGGTATAAATCATTCAGCCATTTGATCATTGATATTCTTTCCCCCATCAATTCAAAAGTCTTTCCCATTCCATTACCATAGGAACCTACTATGTGACCATAGTCACATTTTTGACCTTGCCGAGCATGTATCAATGATGGACTATGTGCCAAGCACTTCTGAATATACAGCAATGGTTTAGACAGATGAAAATCCCTGCTCTCATGGAGTTGCTTTAACAAAGGCCTACTCTAAACACAACCTTCTCACATTCTATTTCAAGTATACCTGCTTGCTGATCTCCCTGATATCTCTGCATATTTAATGAACCCTTAATTTTCTCCCAGGGTGATGTTTGATTGTGGCTTAATGCTTTAACCATTGTCTTGTTATCTTATCAGTGTTCCCTGTCTTTGGGCCACTTCCAATCCACTACTTTAAGTACATGATTCTTTTCCCATAGACTGCAGAGCTCTGCTAGGTAAAATCACAGAACCAAGCTCACCACTGCAGCATTCAAGTGTCCAGCTTCAGATGGGGTTTCAATGGAGCAGGCCAGGTGATTTTCTGTCCATAGCTTTAGTTTCTTAAGTTATTAACTTGATCATTCCACTCAAAGACCCTGCTAGTCCTTCAAATCCTTATCTCTGAAGAGATGACCCTTCTTCTTGTTATACAAGAATATGAAATGTACTCAACAGTACATTTATTTGCTACATGCAGTTTTCCATATGTGTGTTCTCTCACATCTTCATTCACTCAAAAAATATTTATTGATAGCCTACTATGTTTCACGTTCTATCCAAGGACCTCAGAATACATCACAGGATAAAAATGACAATGATGTCTGCCCTCATCCAACCTAAACCCTAGTAAGAAAAATGGGCATTAGTGTTATGGATCAGTGTTATAAGTACTAAAAACAAAAGCAGAGCAAGGTTAAGGGGATTAGGAGTGCTGCTGTCCTCGCAATATTAAATGCACTGGTCGCAGGAGACTTCATTAAGATTAGTTTTGAGCAAAGGCTTGAGAGAGCAGAATTCACTGACTGCTACAATTAGCCTTTCAGGCTCAGGAGAAGAGAACCCACCATCCTATTTAAGAGAAATCTCTCTGCAGGTGACCTCCAGTGCTGGCACCTATGCAATGCATTCTTCTTCTCTCCTGCAACTCACAGCATTTTCTTCCCACATAGTCTGATGTTTCCACATTACACAAACATTAAGAAATTCTCTCTTACCCTGGACTATATCTAATTATCTCCTCTTTGCTTACTAGGTGAGTTATTTGAAAAAAAAAGTAAACAGGTAGATGTTACGATCTGGCAGTCCATAATATCAACGTGGCTCACAAATGTATTCATTATGCCACAATTATGTTTTGAAAAATGTAACTTTTAACTTGGACAGTCGTAGACATGGCACATATTTCTTTTTGATGTGGTTCCCCTACTCCCTATCATATTATACTCTGCCTTTTCCATTCATTTATGTTACATGTCTGGTGTCCAAATCATTTGAGTTTGTAAATTGGGACCTGTACTTCTGAGTATATCTGATAGCAGACTGAAAGGGACTTTTGGAAAATGACTAGCATATTAAATACACTACTTATAAATATTTTCCAAATGAAAAAATTATCTAGCGATTTCAGTATGATAATGAAGAAATTCCACATAACAACATCTGGGGAATTTACCTTCATTATTTTGGGAAGGGATTAATTATTGCATGTAATCTACCCTTGCTGCCAGAGAACATTGTTTTTCTCAATGAATAAAGGAAATATTTGAATCATCCTAATATCTTCAACTTCTTTGGAATTTAACAGTAACTTAAACCTAAAATTGCATATCCACAACCCAAGCACATGAGAATCATCCTCTGACTCGGAAAGAGTCATACTCCTCACTTTGGCCAATCCTGACAGTGTTATGATTGCTACCTCCAGTCAGAGAATATGCCTCCAGCACATAACAGTGTAGGAAATAAATGAGGATGAATAGTGTGATATGATTTCCTCAGCAATTTAGCTATTTTGTGAAAAATGGCACAAACAAGAAATTGTCTACAGGCAGTGAAATCCTGGCAGAGTGTGTGTGTGTGTGTGTGTATGTGTTTAAGATTATTCCGAATAGAAAATCCTTAAGTTCTTGCTATGTTGATAGTTTTTTTCTTTTTGAACAAGAGTTGGAAAGTGATTTTGTGCACACAGATTGCAATGTTTCGTACCATTTTATCCTATTCCCTTGGTATAATTTGATAAGGGCAAGGTATACAAACTAAGTTATCTATGTGATCACCAGTGACTCCAGAGAGCCAAGTATAAAAGCTCTGTCTATGGCTAACTCAGAAAGATAGTTTCTTAAGGATGTGGAGTGTAAGAAATAATGGTATACATAAAAAAGAGATAGAAATAAAGAGATAAAGATAGAAGTAAGGGATGAGGGTGAGAAAAGAGAAAAACAGAGGAAAAAGAGAAAGAATGCTAATTTGGTTTTGGCAGGAAGAGGAAATGAGTGATCTGAAGAGGGAGAATCTGATTGGTAGAATGTAGAGTGCTAGGGGGGAAGAAAAAGATCCCTGGTGCGAAAGGATGGATAAGACTACTGGGTCATTAGAGCAGCTCGTATCCTCAAGCCCACCCTGACTCTCCATAAGGAGCGTACATCTGGCAGAGCTACATTCTCTAAAGAAAAATTGCAGGCCTGCACTGACAGGACAATAAAAGCTGAACAAAACCCCAGCTCTACCCAGTAGCTCAGTTTTAGATAAATATCTACTAGGAACCACATTGGGGTCTTCCAAACTTTGGTTTGAAAGGAAAACAGTGAGAAAGAATAACATTCCATGCATCCTAAATATTAGGGAATATCTATCCTCAATACTAGGGCATTATTAAAAGCTGAGAAAGTAGAAAACAAGGAATCTACAAAAATATATTGCAGTATAGAAGAAAAGGAGCATTTATTTAAAGATTCACAGGAAAAGCCCATTTTTAAAAACTATATATATATATATATAGTTTATATATATATATAAACTCCAAAAACAAATTCTCAAATGGTTGGTATTCTATCTCTACTCTAGATTGTGATAAATATAAATGTAAAATTAAGAATTTTTTGCAATTGTGTCTAGCTAGGTAAGCATGAAGGTATATCCTGAAAAGCAGAACCTTTGTTGTTTTGTTGTTGTCTTTCGTTATTAACAGCAAAGAAATTACCATTTAAAAGTTGTCACTGTATCTAGGGCGTTGTCAGAGTTCTAGGGAGAGCAAGTCAACCTAAAACAGACAACTTCCAATTTTTGGGGCTACTCATGGGCCTCCCATCTCAGAGCACAGCTTTCTTACCTAATGAGTTTCATTTATCCCTCGACATTCTGCTAAAAGTGAAAAATGCTTACATAACAAATTTTAAGGCTAGAAAAAATATATTATTAAATAATGAAATTATAAAATAATGAAATTATTAAATAATGAAAAATGTATTATTAAAAATGAAATTATTTAATAAGATATATGTTATATTATTAATATACATACACCAAATTAATATAAATATTAATTTGTATTATAATATAAACAACAAATCACTGCAAATAAATAAATATAATATGCGCAATTTGATATAATATACATTTTTAAAGAGATGCTTGCCAAAGAAGGAATAGAGTCTTCACAGTGGATGGTGGATGATAGAAGAGGTTGTAAAGGAAATATCTTTTGTAGATGAACTATTCTTCCTGCTAAAACTTTTTTTTTAACTTTAAAAAAACTTTTAAGCCCTGGCTGGTGTGGTTCACTGTATTGAATGCTAGCCTGAGAACCAAAGGGTCACTGGTTAGATTCCCATCTAGGGCACATGCCTGGGTTGCAGGTCAGGCCCCCAGCAGGGGGCATGCAAGAGGCAACCACACATTGATGTTTCTTTCCCTCTCTTTCTCTCTCCCTTCCCCTTTCTCCAAAAGTAAATAAATACAATCTTTAAAATTAAAAATAAAAAAATAAAACTTGTAAAACTTTGGGGGGGGGGGTTCATGGTTACTTTGTACTCAAACTGTACTTAAAAATTAAGGTATAACACAAGAACAATTTGGAGGCCAAATTAAGGCTAAACAAAGGGGGTGCTTTCAAACACATGGATAAAACATGAGCATTAAACAAATAGAAGACCATAGAAGATGTTACCCTTCTACCCCACTTGCTTCATGTAGTTACACAAATGCAGACAGGGTGGGTTCCTCTCAAAATGAAGCACAATTCACATTTGTCCTTTATGCTTCTGTCTGAATAGAATCCATGTGCCAAATAAGTTGGGGAGTGTGTTTGCCTGAAACTGTGATATAAAAATATCGGGTTCCATATCACATTTATTTAGTGTTTTGAGAAAAAGTCATTATGTTAAGTGAGTGGCAAAATATAATTAATCTAACAGTTTTATGTGCACCAAGTGTATAAAATTCAATGTATTTGGTCTCAGCTCCTACACATTACCTGGCCCTGCCACTGCTCCATCTTCCTCCTCCTGTCTGGTTACCCTGACCTCCTTTTGTTCTTCCAATATGCTGTAAATGCTTGCCTCCAGGTCTTTGCGATGGCTGTTACCTCCACTGACAACACCCTTTCTTTCACATGCTAGTATGGCTCATCCTTTACTTCATCATTTGTCTTCAACCATAAAATGCAAGTTCCATTAAGACAAAGACTTTCTCCGCTTTTATCACTTCTCTATCCCCACCACCCCAGCACATAGTAAATGCTCAACCAGTATTTTATGTTGTTGGACATATGAATGAATAAACTACATGTCTTGGTTTATAAAGATATTAAGCAAAAGAGCAGTCATGACCCTAGAAGGGTGTAATATGACAAGTATTTTTGTTTTTGGATTTCAGTTTTGTTTCGCTGAAAAACAACCACAATGCCCTTATTATCTTAAATAATTTTGCTTGAGAGTAGCTGGGAACATATGAGCAAATATGAATGAGAAATCAAGAAGCTTTCACATGCACAAATCTCACAAAAAAAACATAAATAATTTACAAATATTTCCTATACTATGAGGATTGTCTGGTTTTCACTGAGTGTCAGATTTAAACTTTACACAATCACTATTCACTTTCATCAGCATACTTCATGAATCTCATATGCATTATTTATGTTTGGAAATTGCCACCACTGTCAACAAAAAGAGTATCAGCCAGACCTCTGCACAAAATTTTGCGCATCTGTTTGTGTGGCATTCAAATTGAAAAGCTGTGTGTGTGTGTGTGTGTGTGTGTGTGTGTGTGTATCTGATTGTAAATTTTTGCTTATATTTTCCATAACAAAACTAAATTGAATGTATTCTGATATGTCAACTTAATTTCTGCAGAAATTTTGTAGCCAAGGTAATCTCTAACCAATGCCTGTTAGGTTCATTTACATGCAGGTCATTTTGACACAAGGCAAAGATGTTTTCATCTGCGTTCCATTAGCAAACAGTTTCCTAAAAGTTGTCAAGCTGGGTCAGAACTGTGGTGGATGCAGGCCAGGATTTTGCCTTTCATAATCAAGACAATTCAAAGCAGGAAAAATGTCATCTTCTCAAATGGTAAGATAAAAAGATACAGGCCCACTCAATATGAACTTGCAGTGTCCTTTGAAAAGAAAAAGTTGTTGTTTTAATCCTCTCAGACACATAAGGGAATTGAACAGGAAAGCTTTGTGATGTAACAGTGCTCTAAGGAAAGTGTGGCAATGCCACTTCAGCTCGGATGCAGGTATCGCCCAGTCGTTTGGGTGCCTTTGCGAGGGCGACTAGTCTCGAACTGGGAAAGATGAGCTCAGACCCTCCACCTATAACTAAAAGGGGTCACTTAACCTCAGGAGCTCGACTCTTAAGATGGAGCCAGAGAACTCCCCTGGAATTCGACAGAAGCATTTAGACCATTTTAGACTGCTGGCAAATTTAATTTCTTATTCTCTCTTAGCCATGTTGTGCTCTGTGTTGATAACAAGCCTTATAACTCATAAAATTAATTATCATTTTAACAAATGGAAGATATATGAAAATGTGTCTGACACATAGTAAGCACTTAACATAACAGCTTTTTAAAAAGCATGCAGCAGTGACTTCCCAGCAGGATATGGTATTTATCTAATTTTCCTTCAGAAATAATGGGGACTTACATTCAATAAACACTTATATATTATCTTCTCCCTCTATCCTAATTCCTATATGAGCCTCAATTTTTTGTTTCAGTGCTAAACACCTCCCTGAGCTTCATATTTGTATAAAACTTCCAACAGACATCTCCACATGGGTGCCTGATAGACATCTCAATTCTAACATGACTCAAACAGATTCTGAATTTCTTTCCACACTCTTCTCTTGCTAGATCTTTTGCATTAACAGTGAGCTGGAGACAATGAATACACTTTTTTCTACATTAGGAATGGTTAAATTTATGTAATTGTTCAATTCTTTTTGTGATATACTCAGTGTTACAAAATTTAATCTTATGTACACCTCCATATTCCAAATTTATAATTACAAAAGAGATGACATTTAACAGCAACATTGATGATAACAATGCTGCTTGAATTTTATAAGCAAGATTATATAAGAGGGATGGAGGTGTCTTTCATATGCTAAGTCACAGTGTTTCTCCCCTAGAAGAATTCGTCTACTGTTCCCTTGCATTACAAGGCATCTTGTAATTACAGCACCCTGTTAACAAGCACATTTGCTTTTGCATTACTTGAAAATGCTTCTAAGTGTTATCTTGGTGCTGTTCTGTACTGAATAGTTACACCCTTGACATTTTTATTGTAAATTAATCTTGTTTAAAGTAGCTTCATAAAATGGTGATTTAAATGTAGATTACCTGAAATTATTATTCTTGGTAAGGTTTAAAGCTTATATTTGTAAATAAGATTAATAAATGCATAAAGCAAATACTATATACTTATCACAGATATAAGAGTGTCCCATATGGAAGTAAGATGCTGCTGTTTATGTAGATACCAGCCATTATTTTCACATCATTTTATTTTTTAATTGTTTGAATTTTTAATTAAATCTGATGTATAGCTGCTATTAGGAAGTAATCCAGTCATACAGGAGTCTAAGCAAAATGAAATGTATTAGCTCCACCTTATAATTCTTTTGTAGTTCTGTTTTTGACAATTACATCTTTAATCTATCTTTTTCTTTCCCTCATTTGGTGGGGGTTCGTGGTGTGAGGCAGGTATATAAATTTACAGCATTCCAAAAAAATAGTCTTTTTGTCAGTCCTGTTGTTTTTGAATCGTGGTCCTTTTCCTGGACATGACTCACTCTCTGTGGCTTTCAGTAAGCCGCATCCAGATTTCTGCTCACATCCAGACTTCGGAGCCTTGCACAGCACACCACGTGGGTTTTTTTTTTTTCCCTTCAGCATTATTTATGGCAAAGTCACAGGCTATTTCATCTGTTCTCCTGGCTTGCAATCACTTTGAATCAGCTCACTGTTCTGCCACATCTTGGTTTTGCTGCTGCCATAGCATTTCTTTAGATGTTTAGCAGAGGGATAGACAATGAAAGATGATTAAAATGCTTCCTGCCCCTCACTGGTTTATTTTGTGAATCCCAAAGGTATGAAACAAAGAGATTGATGTGGCAGAAAAATGACAGTTTTGAAGTTCCGCTGTTATTTTCTTACTGAGCAACTTCCCTGGCAGGTTGTTCTAAATCTACAGGTCTCCAATATTTTCCTACACAACAGATATTATTTACTTCCTTTTAGATAGTCTCTACTCACTTTTTCCCATGTTAACTATAAATCTCCCCCTTTTCTCTGTTATTCAAATATATGTAAATGAGCAAGAACTATATTATCACCAGAATAAGCTTGAATTAACTATAATTTAATATAATAAAACTTATGTGTTGCTAGGTTCTGGTACCTGATTATTTATTTTAAAGTATTACCTATTGTAAATTGTGCATGGATTTGTCTAAATGATCTCTATGGTCTCCTCTACCTTTAATATTAAAGGAGCCATAAGATGATACAAGTGGATATTCTCTGAAGGTTGCATATGCATTAAACCAGTTACCCTAATTAGTTTACCAGTCCATGGAAGTGAGTGGTGCTGTCCCAGTCAGCACTCCCACTTTCTTGGCTCTTGCACAAATGATCTTGCAGTTCCTGTTGCTCATGTGGTTGATGCACAAAGCCTGTTCAACTTTGAGAGGTCTGTAGCATAACGCAAATTCAAAGAAACATGTTAGATAAAGTGAAGACCTCCTTGGGTTCCTGCAAGAAAAAACCACTGAGGTACAAGGTTCCACTTGTAGAAGCCATGGAGGTAATTTACTGCCTTTTGCCTTTACACTGGATAGCAACGCTCACCATTATCCTAACTATGTGTGAGTTTGTAATATGAATGGTAGGATTGTTTATGCATAAGGTAAGATAGATATTACACAATCTTTTTTCTGTAGTCATTCATAACCACATATAGTTTATATATAAATATATATATATCTCCTTTGTTTTCTTATGTTCAAGGTCCACATAAGAAAGCAAGCTTCCTCACTTTCTTGTTGTAATGATTAAGCACACTCTAACTTTTCCTCAGTATCCTTCACAGTAACTGTTCAGTATATTGATGGACAGATATTATTTTCTAGTCAAGGGGCAGCAAAACTGTAGATAGGTTTACACATCATCTTATATAAGTTTCAGATATATGGTGAAACCATTAGAATTCCATTATATCTTTAGGTTCCACTTGAAAAGGGTTTGGCCCTCACAATAAAAATTAAAACAGCCCTTGTCAGTGTGGCTCAGTTGGGTGGAACATCATCCTTTGCACCGAAAGGTCACAGATTCAATTCCCAGTCAGGGCACATACCTAGGTCGTGGGTTCATTCACCAGTTGGGACACATATGCATAGCAACCAATTGATCTCTCTCTCTTTTTCCCTTCCTCTCTCTCCTCTCTCCCCACCCCATCCCTTCCTCTCTATCTAAAAGCAATGAAAAAATGTCATTGTATAAAGATTTTTTTAAAAAGCAAAATAATGGTGAACCTCTTCTATATTAATAGCTCTTTCAGTAATGAAAACACCACTTTAAGTACTAGGCACTAATATTGCTAATAAACAGCTTTAATGATTAATACAGTAAAGACTTTACAATTAAGCTAAGGCATATGTAACACCAACAAGTCTTTTCTCTGCCTTCTCAAAAATTTCTGTGATTGTTAGGTGGTTATTCTTTGCAGTATCTTTTATCTGAAATAGTTTGACTTTTTCATGGCTCCTTTTAGATTCTCCATCTTGTTCATAATTCTGTCTCTAAATTGATTTATCCTCCTTTGGTACTATCTCTTATTTTATTTCTTTCACTCCATATATCAGATCTTGCTATTGACAGTCCTGATTTATTCACTGTATGCTAGCTGTATATGCTGCTGAAACTACACACATGCTGTTTATTTAATTTAAGAACTCATTCAGTTGCTGTGAGGTTTGTCTATAATAAGTGGTATGATACTTGAAAACTTCTCTCTCATTCAGTACTGAACAAAAACTATTTAAGAGACAATTTTCACAAAATCATCACATTAAGAGTACAGAGCTCTCACTGCAGATTTGGACAATACAACCTGTCATTAAATATCTCAGGCAAATTTCCATTTTTCATAATGAACTATATAACATTTTATAGATGAATTGTAAAAAGAACAGTATGAACATTTATAAAGGTGCCTATATATCTAATTATCACAATCCCCCCAAATATTCACTAACCATTACACATTAGATTTTGTAGACATACAAAATCACTGCCTACAATGTACTTAGTGTCTTCCAGCTTGATCTCTTTGCTCATAATTCTCTAGAGATACTCATTTTCTGATTGCCCTAGTAATGACTACATTTATTACCTCAAAACAAATTAACCCAGATGACATCACAATTGTTGGAATATATTTAGAGCGAACAGCTATAAATTTAACATTTTTTCTTTTCATAAATTATTTCTAAGTTCACTTGTCAACCAATAGTAACCAACACAGTGAAAAAGTTTCCTTTAAAACAAATATTTTATCATTTATGTTGCAAACAGATTTAGCTGTGACAGCCCCTTTTCTAATGAGTGTTTGTGCTCACATATATAGACAGAGTCCTGTTAATAACACCATTTCCTTCATGGAGAAAGATGAGTCTATGTAGCTACCATCATTATAATCTTCACTTGGAAATATTTGGAAGGCAAATTGATGAGGAAAAATATACACTGAACTGAAAACTCAAAATAACTATTTTTTTAGTTCAAGCTCTATTAAGACATGCCTGTAAAACATTGGAAAAGGTTCTTGATATTTATGGAGAGCTGTTTTCCAATATTCAAAATAAAGTCATCTAGAGTGATTGTATACAAGCCCAAGGCTATTCCCTGTGAGGAGTAACTTAGAGACTTCATACTGTAGAGAAAGAAATGTACTTCACTAAAATACTCTTGTCAAGTATGGAAGGCAGAATAATGGCTCCCCAAAGATGGCCATAACCTAATTGTTGGAAATTGTAAATACATTACATTACATTACATTGCAAAAAAAGCATTAGATGTGCAGAAAGAATTAAGGTTTCTGATCAGCTGACCCTGAGAAGGGGAGATTCTCCTAGATTATCCAGGTGAGCCCAATGTAATAACAGGGTCTTCGTTATATGGAAGAGGAAGACAGTAAAGTCAGTGTTGGAGTAAAGTAGCATGAGAAGGACTCAACTAGCTATCATTGGCTATGAAAATAGAAGGTAACCACAAGTCAAAAACTGTAGGCCAAATCTAGAGCTATAAAAGGCAAGGAAATCAATTCTCCTCTTGAGTTCCCACAACAAAAATAGCCAAGCTGTCATTTTGATTTTAGTCCATGGAAAATCATTTTGGACTTCTGACCTCTAAGCATTAAACTAATAAATGTGTTTCCTTTTCATCCACCAAGTTTGTGAAAATTTATTGCAGAATGATAGGAAATAAATACATCAAATGATTAAACAAATAAACAGTGACATAATATATCAAATATGGAAAATGACTCAGCCACCGACTGGCAATGACCACAGAATGCTCAGATGGCTCATCGAAACACGAGAAAAACATACACAGAGACAACCAGGTTCTGTGGGGAAATAGGGATGAAATGGCCACTCTCTCTAGTGGAGAGCACCTCGGCCACCCTCCCTAGGGGAGAGTGCCTTGTTCTCCCGCCAAGCAGGCTTTTATTGGGTTTGTTTGCATAAGAATTTAGGTAAAGCTCATTACTCATTGCCAGGAAGTATGGATCAAACAATAGATAACAAAGAATTCTGAGGGCCTATTTTGAGTCAGGGTCAGATAGCTAAAGAGCTGTAAAAAACTTTAAGGAACAAACTTACTTCTTCCTTGGACCCTTATCATTCAATTGAGAGCATTCTAAACAAAGCAACTTTCACAAGATTTTACATATTCTTTCTTAGTCCTGATCACCCAGGGAACCTGCCCTTTCCAGCACAGGGTGGCACCACCCTGTCCTTGTTTCAGGCTTAGGTGGAGCAAGGGAACTAAGGCAACCAAGAGATAAGGAGATTTTCTCACAGACAATGAGGACTCAGGCTTTGTCAAAGCTGAGGGTCGAGGATCCACCACCCCCTTTTTCTGTAGCCCCCAAAGTCCTTTCTTCGGGGCCTTCCATGTGATCATGCCTGTCTTAGATCATTCCCCCCTTGGGGAATCTTACCCATCATTGGCTAACCGACCAAGCATTGGGGGCCAGTTATAGATGAAGTAAAAGGAGCAGAAGCGGTGCTCCTGCCAGGGAGATAAGCTTTTGTTTCCTTGTTGGCTTATAGTCCAAGGTCCTTCCCTCAGCCTTAGCCTAGGCAGGGGTTATAGCTTCTGATACCAGGCAGGGTGGTTCCCAACAGGAAAAGAGGAATTAGTTTCCAAATTACTATACTATATTAATAAAATGTCCATTTTCCTGAAAAAAAAAATAGGACATATACAAAGAAACAGGAAAGTGTGGCCGCTACCCAGGAAAACCAGCAGGCAATAGGAACTGTGACAGGGCCCAGATGTCACACTTACTTTACATCTTCTTCAAGGAAGCCCTTATGACATGTTTAAAGAACTAAAAGGAACCAGACTTAAAAAAGAAAAGGAAGATATGAAGACAATGTCACACTGAATAGAGAAAAAACAACCAAATGCAGATACTGAAGTTGAAAAGTACAGTAACCTTCAGGAAAAAAATCACTAGAAGGGATGAATAGTATATTTGGACTGGCATAAGAAAAAACAATCGAGATCAATAGAGATGATACAATCTGAAGAACAGAGAGAAAAAAAAGATGAAAAAAAAAATGAACAGAGACTCAGAGAAATGTAGGACACTGTTAAAAGCACCAGGATACATAAAATAGAAGTAGCAGAAAGAAAGAAAGAAAAAGGAACAGAAAAATCATTAAAAAAACAATGACTAAAAATGTCCCAATATGATTATAAACATTAATTTAAACACCCAAGAATTTCAATGAACTCCAAGTAGTTGTTTTATGTTGATCTCAGCCTATCAACAGTAATGCTATCAGCTAGGAATATCTGGGCCTCTACTATGTGTGACAAGCCCTCACAGACATTTATTTCCCTGACAGGAGCCAATCTGGGCTAGACCAGCCCTTGTACTTCTTATTATAATTGTAAGGTGCATGTCAGCAACAAACATCAGAGAACTTTAAAAAAAACACACATGCATTCAGGGCCTCACAGTTAAGGCATGAGTAGAGAATGTGTATGGAATTAGGCTTCTGCCTTTATTAGAATCAAGAGTGGAGTGCCTAGGGTTTTGTGGACTTGCTCCTTATGGGTGAATTTAAAGTATAAGATCAGGAATTAAAATGTAGAGAGCAAAACACAGGATCACTCAAGCAGCAAGTTGTCTAGGTCACCCAAGGCTTTCTATAAAGGGGAACGTTATGAGTGGAGCAGTCTGGGTCTTAACCTAGTTGTGGAACTGGCATATGTTTGAGATATATGTCCTTTTTTTAAAAGATTTTATTTATTTTATTTTTAGAGAGGGAAGGGAGGGAGATAGAGAGAGAGAGAAATAGCAATGTGCGGTTGCTGGGGGTTATGGCCTGCAACCCAGGCATGTACCCTGGCTGGGAATTGAACCTGTGACACTTTGGTTAGCAGTCCACGCTCAATCCACTGAGCTATGCCAGCAAGGGCTGATATATGTATTTAAAAAATAAAATAAAATGGATGCCTGACGGATCAAAACTTTAATGTCAGAAACATTACAGTAAAAAAAGGTAAACGTCAGACCCCTATACTACAGTGATATATACATAAAAAGTACCTCACCTAGACACAGCAAAGAAAATACGCTGAAAGCCAAAAACAAAAAGAAAATTTTGATAAGACAAGAGAAAAATCACTTGTCACATATAAAGAAAGCCAAATATGATTAACAGATAATTTTTAATCAGGAACAGTGCAGGTCGTAAGACAGTGGATAGCACATACAAAGTACTGAAAGAAGAAAAACTGTCAGCTAAGAATCTTATAGCCAACAAAACTACCTTCAAAATGAAGGAAAAAACATCTACAAAACTAAAAACAACTTAAAATAATAAAGTGAGATGTTAAAACTGAAAGCAAGTGACACTGACAATAATTTAAATCCACATTGAAAAACAGAGCACTGGTAAAGGTAATTATATAATTATAAGACAATATAAATGAATATTTATTCTCTTAATTTGTTTTAAAAATAACTATATAAAACAATGTGTTTATAATTGCATCGTTGGAGCTATAACATATAAAAATGTAAAGAATTTTACAGTAACAACAGAGAATGGAGGTGGGAAGAAAGCTGCATTGGAGTAAGTGACAGCAGATGGCAATATGAATCCACTGGAACAAATACGAACCCAAAGTGCTAGATAAGGAGTCTAATACAACCAACTCTATAAATATATACTTGCTTCCCTTAATTTTCTCAACTTTCTTAATAGACATGAAATTATACAAAGTAGTAATTAAAACAATGTATTATTAGGTAAAAGACATAGATGTATAACATGAAACTAATAACAAAACAAGGGGCAGGAGGAATAGAACTGTATAGGAAGAACATTTCTGTGTCTCACTAGAATTAAGTTAGTGTAAATGTGAAATAGATTTTTGTTAGTGTAAATGTGAAATAGATTTTTGCAAGTTAATATCTATGATAAGCTGTTTGCAATGGCTAAATTTAAAAAATATAGTAAAAATCATTAAAAGAATTTAAATATTACACTAAAAATATTCACTTTTTCAAAAAGAAGTAAAGGAGGAATAGAAAAATAAAACTGACATAAGACATATATAAAACAAATGGTAAAATGACAGATTTAAATCCCATTATAACAAAAATAATGATATATATTATGGGGTAAACAATTTAAGCAAAAGTCAAAGGCTGTAAAATTGAATTAAAAAACATGATCTGTTTATAGGAGACACTGCTGTTTACAGAAGACCTGTACATTAGATTCAAAGATACGTAGAGTTCAAAAATAAATACATGGAAAAGGCTATGTCATATAAATAGCAACCATAAGAAAGATGTAGCAGCTATACTCATAGCAGGCAAAATAGATTTTAAAATAGAAAATATTACTGGAATTAATAAGAATATTTTATAATAAAAAACAAAGAGGCCCATCCATCAGGAAAATCTAACAATTATAAGTACAGAAAACCTAACAAAGTCCCAAACACAATATATGAAGCAAAAGTGATAAGATTCAAGAGAAAAACAGACAATTTAAAATATTAGTCAGAGAGTTTAAAGTCTACTTTTAGAGGATGGCAGAATGAGAAATTATTTTGGTCTCTCCCCTTGCAGTTTCAGCAAATTGAACAGCTTCCCTGCAAACCTTCCCTGCTGGATGCACAGAAATGCCTGGGAAATTTGTGCATTAAAACATCTAAAGGTGGACAAGCGGAAGCAAACTGGGGAGGAGAGAAGGGAGAAAAGCTGAGACAAGCCAGGAACACAACTCTACATCCAGGAGCTCATGGTGATGTTCAGCTTGTCGAGGAGAGAAGTCAAATTGTAGTTGACACTCCCTTCAGCTGGAAGGAGCAGAGATTCAATGGGCATTCCTACAAGAGTGGATGTAGTAGCTGGAGCTGAACCCAGGGACTTGGGCAAGGACACAGCACAGAGGTGGTGCTGCAGTTTTTGGGCAGTGGGCATCTGACAGAGATACAAAACCATGGAACCTAGCCACCATATAACCTCCCAGAGCTCACCTCCTTTTGCTCTTGGTGTTAGATTGAGGAGCACATTATCTGCAAATTCGAGAACTGGTACTACAGAATCATTTTTTCCCCCTCCACAAAGGGTGCACTCTGTGACTGGTCCTGAGGTCAGGGAACAGGGGTACCTCAAGGAGATCTGAGGTCACCATTATTGGGAGGCCAAAATAACCAAGAAGTCAGCCAGTTTCCCCCAGCCCACTCCACATTCATTGATCATTATTACACTGATGTTAACATCTGGCTAGAGGGAATAACACTGGGATTTCATGGATCTGGAGCCCTATCACTCACCACATTCCCCTATAGGGTTGGTTCCCCTGGGATCAGGTTGACCAGAGCAGAGGGGAGGAAACCACCTACCCAGGAACACAACTGCATAGAGATCTGAAAAGCCAGAGAAATGCAAGAAAACTTAAAAACTTGTGATTCATCACCACCTACTGGAAAATGACAGACCTCTCCATATTAATGTGCTAGAGAGGTGCCATTCACACATAGATGCCTAGACAGAGAGGGAATCCATCAAATACCATGAATAACCAAAGCAATGAGGCAGCTCAGAAAGAAAAAAAAATATCCAGAAAAGAAACTTTAAGACATAGAAATATGTGATAATAAGTGACAGAGAATTCAAGATTTCAGTTCTGATAAAAACTCAATGAGAAGCAAGAAAATATAGACAGGAGTTTAATGAGCTCAGAAAACAAATCAACAAACAAAATGAATACTTTACCAAAGACATTGAAAGTTTTAAAAAGAACCAAAGAGAAATTCTGGAGATGAGAAACTCAGTAAAATAGATCAAGAATGAACTGGCAAGCATGGGAATTAGAAATGAATAGATGGAGGAGAAAACAGTGGTATTAAAGATAAAAATATATAAATTATGAAGAGGGGAGAAGAGAGAAGCTTAAACATTAAAAAAAAAACGATGGCAACTACCTGACTACATCAGAAAGAGCAATGTGAGAATAATAGGCATACCACAAGAAGAAGAGAGGGGCCCTGGCTGGCGTAGCTCAGCAGATTGAGCGCGGGCTGGGAACCAAAGTGTCCCAGGTTCGATTCCCAGCCAGGGTACATGCCTGGGTTGCAGGCCATAACCCCCAGCAACCACACATTGAAGTTTCTCTGTCTCTCTCTCTCTATCTCCCTCCCTTCCCTCTCTAAAAATAAATAAATAAAATCTTTTAAAAAAAAAGAAGAAGAAGAGAGGGAGAGGGAATGGAGACTTGTTCAGACAAGTTGATGGGAACTTCCCAAATCTATGGAAAGAGCCGGATCCTTGAATCCAAGAAGCAAACAGAACACCTAGTTAGCTGAATCACGGGCACATTGTATTAAAACTATCAAAAATTAACAACAAAGAAATAATTCTCAAGGCAGTCAGGAAAACAAAGAAAGTAACCTATAAAGAAAAGACCATTAGGTTATCACTGGACCTCTCAGCATAAACTCTATAAACTAGAAAAGAGTGGAACCAAATATTTAAATTACTGAGAGAGATAAATTACCAGCCTAGGATAATATATCCCCCAAAATTGTCCTTTAGATATGAAGAAGTAAAGACTTTTCCAGACATTCAGAAGCTGAAAACTACAAAGCATTATTAAGAGATTGAAAAAGAATGAAATAGGAAGATATTCCATGTTCATGGATTGGAATAATCAATATGGTTAAAATAGCCATAGTGCCTAAAGCAATATACAAATTTAATGTAATCCCCATCAAAATCTCAATGACTTTTTTAAAGAAATAGACCAAAAAAAATCATCAGATTTGTATGGAACCACAAAAGAGTCTGAATAGCCAAAGCAATCCTGAAAAAAAAGAACTAAGCTGGAGGCTGAACTACCTGACTTCATATTATACTACAGAGCTACAAAAATCAAAAGAGCGTGATATTGGCAGACACACACACACACACACACACACACAACCAATGAAACAGAATTGAGAGTACAGAAATAAAACCACATGTATATAGGCAAATAATTTTTGACAAAAGATTCAAAAACTGACAATGGAGGAAAAAAGCCTCTTCAATAAACTGTGCTAAAAAAATTGGAAAGCCATATGCAAAAGAATGAAGCTAGATTACAGTTTGTCCCTATGTACAAAAGTTAATTCAGAATGAATCGAACACCTAAATATAAGATCTGAAACAATAATTAACGTAAAAGAAAACATAAGTACTAAACTTATGGACCTTGATTGTAGAGAACATTTTATGAATTTGACTATAATGGCAAAAATGAATGGGACTATATGAAACTAAAAAGCTTCAGCACAGCAGAGGAAACTGACAACAAAACAAAAAGGCAACCTACTGAATGGAAACAATGCTTGCAAACAGCTCTACAAGAGGTTAATATCCTAAATACTTAAAGAACTCATACAACTCAACACCAAACAAACAAATGATCCAATTACAAAGTAGGCAGAGGACCTGAACAGATACCTACCCCAAGAAAATATAAAAACGACCTTAGATATGGATGAAAAGATAATTTAACTTCACTAGCTATTAGGGAAATATAAATCAAAACTATAATTAGATACCACCTCACACCTGTTAGAGTGGCTATTATCCACAAAACAGGTAATAACCAGTGTGGAGAGGTTATAGAGTAAAAGAACCCTCATTCACTGCTGATGGTAATGTAAACTGGTACAGCCACTATGCAAAGCAGGATGGAAGTTCCTTAAAAAATTAAAAATAGAGCTACTCTATGCCCCAGCAATCCGTCTTCTGGGTCTCTATATGAAAAACTCAAAAACATTTATTCAGAAAGATACATGTACCCTATGTTCAGTGCAGCATTATTCATGATGGCCAAGACATGGAGACAACCAAAGTGTCCTGTAATAGAGGACTGGATAAAGAATACATGTGTGTATATACATATACGTATATATACATACACATGTATATACACACAGGCACACATATATGTAACAGAATACTACTTATCCATAAGATGAAATACTGCCATTTGCAACAAAATGGATAGACCTTGAGAACATTACACTAAGCAAAATAAGTCAATCAGAAAAAATCAATCACCATATGGTTTCACTCACATGTGGGATATAAACTGAAACTCATAGATACAAACAACAACATGGTGGTTACCAGAGCAAAGGGGGTGTGAGGGAGGTAAAGGGTAAAAGGGGCAAAATATATGGTGGCAGAGGATGATTGGCTTTGGGTGATCAGCACATAATGAAATGTACAAATCATGTATATATCATAGAAATGTACACTTGAAACCCACATGATTTTATTGATTAATGTCACCCTAATAGATTAAAATAAAACAAAAAATCCCAGCACTTTAGCTAGGCTGATCAAATAAAATGTGAAAATCTTCAAATTAATGAAGTAAAAAATAGAGGGGGCACTACACCATTTTTTAATAATAAAATTTATACAAAGAGATTGCAATAGAGAAGTCTATGCCAAGAAATTAAATAAACTAGATGAAATGGACAAATTCCCAAGCCAACTTAAACTTCTAGAACTGAAACAAAGAATCTAAAAGGACCTATAACAACCAGAGTTTGAATTAGTAATTTAAAAACTTCACAAATACAAGCTCAGGCTAGGATCACTTAACTAATGAATAATCCAAACATTTAAAGAAAATTTATCACCAATATTTCACAAAAACAGAAGAGGAGGGAATACTTCCTGACTCATTCTATGAAGCCAGTTTTATCCTGATACTAAAGTCAGACAAAGCCATCACAAGAAAACTCTAGATCAATACATTTTATTGATAGAAACTCAAAATTCTCAACAAAATGCGAGCAAATTAAACCCAACAACATATAAAAAGAATTATACATAATGAAAAAATATTGTTTGTTCTAGGAATAGGTCAAATTAATATCCAAAACTCAATTAACATAATACATCTTATCACTAGAAAAAAAAATTAAAAATGCAAGAAAACTTCCAAAAAATGAAGAAAAATAGAATAAAGGATATAAAACATATGGTCATTGCAATATATGCAGAAAAAGCATTTGGCAAAAGCCAACAGATCATGACAATAAAAATATTCAATCAAGTAGAAATAAAACAACTTATCCAACCTGATATGGCATCTATGAAATAAAAAAAATATATTGAGACCATACCTGATGGTGAAAGACTCAATGCTTTCCCTGTAAAATAAAAAAAATAAAAGGACATCTGCTTTGCTGTTTTTATTCAACATTATATTGAAAGGTCTAGCCAGGTCAATTAGGAAAAATAAAATAAAATGAAAGGAATATATATTGTAAATAAATAAATAAATAAAAATCCATTTGCAGATGACATGATCGTGTATATAGAAAATCCTAAAAAAATCCACTAAAAAAACTTAGAATTAATAAAAGAGTCCAAAAACTTGTATAATACAAGGTCAATATACAAGAACTGACTATATTTCTATACACTACCAATAAGCAATCTGAAAATAAAATTAAGAAAACAACTGTATTTATAATACAACAGCCTCAAAAATAAAATAAGAATAAATGTCACAAAATAACTGCAAAGCTGATGTCTTGAAAACTACAAAACATTATGGTAGTAAATTAGAAAATATATAAATAACCAATAAACACATGAAAAGATGCTCAACATACTTAGCCACCAGAGAAATCATATTAAAACCATGAGCTACCACTATACAGTTTCTATTATGTCTATAATAAAAACATAGGTAATGACTAATGTTCAAAAGGGCATGGAGAAATTGAAACTCATACTGCTAGTGGGAATGTAAAATAGTGCAGCTTCATTAGAAAACATCCCAGCAGTTACTAAAAAGTTAAAACAAAGTTACCTTTTTAGCTTTTATTTTCAATCCCAGGTATATACCAAAGAAAAATGAAAGTGTGTAATCACACAAAAACTTGTGTATTAATGTTCGAAGCACTATTATTCATAATTGTCAAAAAAGTCAAACTGAAAAGCCCATCTATTGATGCATGTGCACAAAAGTGCAATATATCTACGCAATGGAATATTATTTAGCAATTAATAAAGTGAAGTACCGACATGCTATAAAATCCATGAACCTTGAAAACATGATGGTAAATGAAAGAAGAAGTCACAAAGACTACATTCTGCATGTTCTATTTGTATAAAATGTCCAGAATACAAAAAATTATATCTACAGAAAGTAGACTGGTAGTCACATAGGGCTGCAGGACTCATGACAAAATTAAAAAATGACTCCAAATGGGTATAGAATTTCTTTTTGAGGTGATATAAATGTCCTTAAATTGATGTGATGGTTGCATTACTCTCTGAGTATATAAAAACTTTTTAAGAAAACTTGAAACTTTGGCAAAAGGTTTATGGACAAAATACCATATAATATATGTAAATGTGAGCCTGTATTTTTACAACTGTAAATGAAGGTGCAATGTTTGTAAAATGTTACTTCCTTTCAAAATAATAAAAGAGAAAAATTATAATTATCATTGGCAAATTTTACCATTTCAACATCATTAAGGTAAATAGTTGCAATTCTTCAAAATCAATATTTTAAGTTGATTATTAGCCTGTTTTTTTTTCTATTGGGAATAGACTTTTCCTAATGTAATTGAGTGGATTTTCTAGTCTTGAAAGAGTAAGTGGAATGACATAAAGAATAAATAATGCTGCTTTTCTGTTTTTTGGTATTGGTACAAGGCTAAATGACTCTAAGAACAATTTTTCACTGCCTTTGTTAAGATTATTTTTCTTAACTGTTTTTCACTTTCCCTAAGTAACAAACAAGCCTGTGCCTGGAGACTTTAAGTGACAAAATAAGCCAGCCTGACAAATGGTGTAAATTTAATTTGGATTCAAATATTTCACCTGAAATACAATATAACTATTTTTACAGTAGATACGAAACAGCAAATGTCTTACCATTAACAGTCATGTGTATTTGATTTGTTTGTTTAATTTCCATGCATGGAACCCATAGGAGATGAGAAAACTTCCCAAACTCTGTATCAAGATTTCCCAGGATAGCTGGCAACTGTGGCTAAAATGTCAGTCCACATTTCCAAGTACCACAGAGCCTTCCGCCACCTTCAGGAACGTCCTGGACTCTTCAAATCTATTCATGGATATTAATTTAGACCAGAATATGGTAGAATGGATGCAATATATATAGTTATAGATCTTTTTTATATACAGTTACTATACATTTGATATATATCTATATCCCGAGATATATATGTATTTAGACATATATGCAGATACACAGAGAGTTAGAAAGATAGTTAATTTAGATAGATAATCTTGTTATTGGCTTTCTCTGACCTGGCTATGCTGAATATACTATAACTTAAGCACCTTCAGAGATTTTTAAGTCAATATTATAGTCAAAGTCTAAGATAAGACGCTTTTGGAATAGCTCTTCATATCTAATGACCTACAAAAACCAGACAGCTTCCTACATATCCCATAAACTAACCTGAGTGCATCCTTGAGCTCTCAGGCAAATGCCTGTGTGTGATCCACAACCTGCATAGACACACGTGGTGATGCTGGCTTTGTGGCCACAGAAATGCTGCATAGCACTTCAAGGGTTCCTTTCAAAATCAGTGACACCACTATAATCTAAAAATACAATTGTAATGAAAAATAATTAGTACTTCGGCATTCAGAATCTTACCTGTGGTTTCTAGTGTGAACTAACAAAAATGCTGTGTTGTGGTTGGACCACATAAATGTCAGTCTGATCTTCATCAATCATTTCCAAATAAGAGTTTTCACTTAGAGAAATCAAGGCAATTAAAAATATTCATAAAACCCTTTAGAATTCTCAAATGAAAGATCACAAAACTACTACAATTTTCACATTTAATTTTAATGCTGGTCTTTTACATCATTTTTACATCTGAAGTGGCTGATATTTTTAATACATTACTCTAGTTGGAAATAAGGCAAGATTTGAAGTTGTTTCCATTTCTTAGTTTAAGTATCTGCGTCCTTGAAGAGCAACTCTAAAAGGGTGCAATAGATTTATTCAGAGGAGTAAACAATGAAGCTAAAGTAGTCTCTCATGTAAAATATGGACATGAACCATTTGTGCATGTACTCAGTCACACATTCACTCAACAAATTGTTATTGTGTTCCTATTGGGCACTATGTTGGGAAGTGAAAACATGATGAAAAAGTACAACATGGTCTCTGCTTTTGAGGCAATGACACTCAAATGGGGGAGAGGGGAGTATCACAAGTAATTGCATCATAAATGTAATATTCACAGCTGAAATGAGCTTCTGTTTCTGCCACTGTACTCTATGTACCACAACAAGATGTTTTTTGGCTAGTCATAATTCCATGTGCCCAGTGATTATAATAAGAGTCTGTTGAATAGTCAAAGTTCAATAAACATTAAACTCCATGGAGAGGTATGAGCTGGAAAAATCAATTTTGGAGTAACTGCCTCTAGAGAGAGTAGCCTGAAAAAAGAAGAAAGCTGAGGGCTGAATCTTGAGAAATCCTAACATTCAATGGATTGGTAGAGCAGGAAAAACCTGGAAAAGAAACAGGTAAGTTTCCTCCAAAGATTGAGGGTGATAGGATAATGCTTCAGCAGTCAAAGGAAGAGAATGTCTTGAGAGAATAATCATTAGTGCTGGCTTCTGCTCATCAAAACTGAGTAAGGTAAGGACTGTGCAAACTGGCCATGGTATGTAAAGATAAGCAAGTCATTACTGATACAGTTCTTAAAAAGTTAATAGAGTGATGTGGGTGGGGTTTCAGATGACTGTGAAAAGTGACTGCATGACATCAGCATTTGGCTATGAATGGGGAGAGAGAAGGTGCAATGGCCTGAGTAAAAGAAATATATCAATTTCAAATGTCAATGGAAGAGATAAATTTCTAGTAAAATGAAGGCAATGAGACACAAAGCACATTCATTCACTAAAAAATATTTACTGAGAGCTAAATCTGCCCAAATATTTGGGCTATATGAGTGAAACAAAGAAACAAACAAAATATTAGAAAAGCTCCTTTTCCTCATGTAACTTAGATTATAAAAATTGATAGGCTCTTAGAGACAAGCAGTGCACTCCATTATAATGGTGGAAGGTGGGAAGATGAGGGCTGTGACCACGTGAGGACATGTGTGTCAGTCAGAAGGCTGTTATAACTGCAGTAATTTGCAAACAGCACCAAAATCTCAGTAGTTTAACATTATGCAGTTTCATTTTCATCCATGCAAAAGCAAAACAGTTAATATTCATGAGGTCATTCAGAATTCCAGGCATTCTTATGACACCTCTCTTTTAACACAAAGCTACAGGGTTCATTTAAGTAAGGGAAAAGAATATGGAGAATCCTTACTTTAGGTGCTATCACTCTTATTTTTCTGACTAAAGCAAGTCAGACAGCTTTGATTAGGTTCAACAGATAATCTTTCTATATGTTTAGAAATAGGAAGAGATCTAAAAACCTGGCAAGCACCAGAAATATTTACTAAACTGTAAATAAGATCTACTTATCAGTCCCTCTACTTATCCTATCATCTCCGTAGCCTACGCTGGAATGGAGTTTGTCAATTCTGACATGACATTGAAACCAACCTGGGAGACTTCAAACACACTGGTTTCTGGAGCCCTGCCCAGGGAGTTCAGTGTAATTTTTCTTGTGTAGAGCGCCTGTGATTGAGAATCACTTTCTTAGAGAATATTCTTGACATTACTTCTAGGTGGATGTTAATATTTACAGCATAAAAAATATCAGTCAGTTGGTTTATAGTAACAATACTTTTACCTGTATTACTAATTATGTATGATCCACTAACCACAGGTTGTTAAACAAAGCAATAATGAAACTTTCATGCAATGAAAAAATTTATTGTAAGCAAAAGAAAAAGAATTTTTACCCTTATCATTCCATAAAACCACTTCCTGAAAATTAAACTGCAGTCCTAGGTCCAGTCAATCATTTCCTATGTTTCTTCACTGATGCCAAGGACAATGGTGTTCTTCTGATGTTCAATTTGAGACTTATATGTTAGGTACACTTACAAGTTAATGCTCTTATTGATTATAGCTTTTAAAACCACAACTTTAACCTTATGTTTGTTAAGTGTGATGTTTTTCTTAATCCTCACTTGAGGACATGTTTATTGATTTTAGTGAGAAGAGGAGGAAGGAGAGAGAGGGAGAAACATCGATATGAGAAAGAAACTCAGATCAGCTGCCTCCTGCATATACCCCGATCAGGACCAAACCCACTACCCAGGAATGGATTCCACAACCATCTATCTGCTTTATGGGGTGATGCTCCAAACAACTGAGCCACACTTGCTAGAGCCAAGGTATTGTAATTTGAATGATTTTTCCATCATTTGCTGTGGAAAGAACATTGTATTTTAGATTTATTTGCCATCAACTTTCTTAACATTAAAAAAAATTCCTAGAGTTAGCTTTACTTGTGAGTGCAGTGAAATTTAAAGGGTCTGGCAAATTCATTGTCCCTTCACCCCAAATCTCTCCCTTATATCTTTGTTATTCTCATATACCCCATCATTAAAGGGTTACAACAATTTTCAAGTAACTCTGCACTTATCCTGTTAAAACGCATATGCCTATGGAAAGGACACAGCCCTTAAGCTATAACAGTTATTAGCCCTGGTATGAGGATTCATTTGTCAATTGTCACCTTAGGAAATGGAGTGCAATCCTCAGTCTTCTGTCATAGAAGAGGTAAAGTTTAACAAGGGGACAGGCTTTTGGAGACATAAAAGGGAAGTATTAAACATTTTAGCTGAGAGGGGATGCCGTAACGGTACCACAAAGTCAAGGAGCCTGGGCCCCCAGAGCCCCCTGGTAGGCCCAGGATGTCTAGGGAAGGAGGAAGATGCAGAAAATGTGACAAAGCTAAAGATATGAAATATGAAAGTAGAAGTTTTCCTACCTCTACTTTTTCCCCATTTTGCTTACTTTCAAATTCTCCTTTAGATAACACTGCTAAGTAAAAATAAATACATTTTTAAAAAGGAAAAAATCTAGCATAGAAAAATGACTGGTCACTCTTTTGCTTTCATTACAAAGATACCACGATGAGAAGAATCCCTGTGGGGGTGCAGAATGAGCTGATTTGGGTCACAAGAGCCTGGGTTCAACTATACCAGCTCAGATATTAAATAGCTATGTGAACTCGGGCCGCTCGCTATTCAACTTTCCCATTCCTTTCATTTTCCTCATCTGAAAAGTCAGAAAAGTAAATGTAAAGCAACCACACAGAATTAATGTTCAATAAAAGGTGGCTTACTATAAGTGTTATTATCAACAGCAAGGTATGTACTCCAGATTAAAAGCTAGTTTTGCCATCTCCTATGTAAAATAAGAAAGACGGACAACAGGAACTCTAAGGATATAAACAATACTCAAATTTTGGGATTCTGATCACCATTCTTACAAGATGCATGTAAGGGTAAGTATACATACTATTTTACATTGTTAACTGCTATGGATGTGACTATAGCTACACACCCAGAAGTGTATGTAAAATAAATGGAGACTTCTAAGTTATAATATGTGACTTTCTGTAAAAAAAGTACGGTGACTAAAAGACCTTAAACACACACTATGTTTATTAATTACCCCATAACCCCGTACTTCCTAAGAAATACCAGGAAGTATATCCTTAAATGTTTCTTAAAACCTACATAGAATTTTATGAAATCTAAAATGCCTTTTCTCATATAAACACATGTGAGTATAACTACAGAAAATACCAAAGTTCTTGTTATTTTACTTTTTACTTGCAGATGATTTGATGAGAATAAATATAAATGATGTACTGCATAATGTGTCAAATTTACCTCCTAAAATGCTGTAGTTTTTCCTTTGTTTTTACTGCTAGTGGTCACATACATTTCTTACAAAGCTTATTTCTGTTTTTAGTATTTTATATATTTTTAAATTAGTCTTGTGTGTTAATGTAGAAATTCTTACCACTGCATGCTCCTCAGTAGAATGAGACCTTCATCTTTTTTTTAAAAAAAGATTTTATTTATTTATTTGCATTTTTATTGTTGTTCAAGTACATTTGTCTCCCTTTTCCTCCCACGACTCCCCCCAAAGGCACCCATGCCCACCTCCCACCCTCTATCCTACCCCACTTTGTCTTTATCCATGGGTCCTTTATACATGTTCCTTGATAACCCTTCCCCTTCTTTACCCCATTATCTCCCTTCCCCCTCACCTCTGGTTACTGTCAGTTTGTTCTTAATTCCAATGTCTCAGGTTTTATTTTGCTCACGTATTTGTTTCATTGACTAGGTTTCACTTATACGTGAGACCATATGGTATTTTTCTTCACTACCTGGATTATTTCACTTCACATAATACTTTCCAGTTCCATCCATGCTGTCACGAAGGGTAGGAGCTCCTTGTTTCTTTAGTCTGCGTCGTATTCCATTATGTAAATGTACCAGAGTGTTTTGATCCATTCATTTACTGATGGGCACTTAGGTTGTTTCCAACATTTGGCTATTGTAAATTGTGCTGCTATGTACATTGGAGTACATAGGTTCTTTTAAACTGGTGTTTCAGGGCTCTTAGGGTATACTCCCAACAGTGGAATTGTCGGGTCAAAAGGCAGTTCCATTTTTAGTTTGCTAAGGAAATTCCATACTGTTTTCCACAGTGCCTGCACCAGTCTGCATTCCTACCAACAGTGTACTAGGGTTCCCTTTTCTCCACATCCTCAACAGCACTTGTTTGTTGATTTTTTTGTGATGGTCATTCTGACTGGTATGAAGTGGTATCTCATTGTGGGTTTAATCTGCATCTCTCTGATAGCTAGTGATGCTGAGCATCCTTTCATTTGTCTCTGGGCCCTCTATATGTCCTCCTTGGAGAAGTGTTTGTTCAGGTCCTTTGCTCATTTTTTTAATTGGGTTGTTTGTCTTCCTGGAGTGGAGTCGTGTGAGTTCAAATCAAAGAACATTCTATTCTGAAACACACTGAAATTATTTCTTCACAAAATATATCTTAATTTTCTGATGATTTGTTTTTATTAGATGAAATTGAAAGCATCAATAGTAAAATTCTCTGAATCACTTTATGGAAAGTGAATGCTACTAGGAATGATCGAGTACAAGGTAGAAACCATCTGGTGACTCTAACAGATGAGACAGATTCTATGCCATCTATTCATGATGCCCCCCCTAATTTTGAGATACAAAAAATATTTATCACAAGAAATAATTTACCTTTTACATAAACATGATCCTGTGATTGGGAATCACTCATAATATTTTGCTACTTTCTTCTCTTAAGGGTCAAGTTAACTGAAACTAATCTGGTTGGTAAGAACATTGAGAAACTCTGGGAAGAAGGCCAAGTAACCCCATAATTTTAATTCAGACATATAACATTTGTTAAACTTACTACATTTCACAAAATGTTCAACATCTGCCAACATCTGTTCTTCACAGCAGTAGGTCTGTAGTGTACCATTATCCAGAGTCTATTCAATGGGGGATGTCAGCTTTGTAATATGCTCTCTGCTTGAAGGAAAAATGTGGTTGTAGTTTCCTCGGTGCCTAGAATTTTCAGCTCATCAGCTATACGATTTTCCTTGTTCTCATATTTAAATGTAGCAAAATTGCCAGTAATGGTCAAGGAAAGAATAAATGCCAATGCAAAAAATCAGTAGTATGGTTATGTAGTATGTTTATATACATTTTAGAGTAAATATTGAAAAGAACGATTTCACTGATTTTCAAAAAGAATTATTTTTACACTTTCTGATTAAATTTCACTATAGCAACTTGTAGATTCACAGTTACTCTTTCCTGATCATGAATCCATCTTTTCAGCTATATCCTTATACATGAATGACAATGATGTCAGCAGCAGCAGCAGCAGCTAATGCTGCTGTGAAAAAACACAACCCTTTGGAGTATTTGCCTGCTTTTTATATCATTCAAGAACAAAAATAGGGGATTGAATTATAAATCTAGAAGACAAGCTGTGTAACCCAGACGCTATGACCCTTGCTATAAATAAAAGGATCTTTAAAAACATTCATGCTCAATTATTATTTTTATTATATTGTACTAACCAGCCAGTGATGAGTACATTAGAATATGCCATCCCCTCAAGCTGTGAAGTTTTGAGAAGGTTAGGCACAGGAGATTATACTGTGTACAAAATACATTTCATCATTTCTTGTAGAATGGAGAGAAGTTGGAGGGGGCAATGCTAATTTATTTTAATGAGAATTTTTAGAAACAGAATAAGGGGTATAAAAATATATTTGTGTTTCACATTCTAATATAGCAATGGTTTTTAAGAAATGCCTCTCTAAATATTTTGTGTTTAGTCAGATATTATGAGAACATTGAACTCCCATTCATTGTTTAGTTTTATATGTAACTGTTTTATACCAAGATAAACAAATTGCTATATTTTTAGTGTTAACAATGATAAATTGTGATTTCTACTTTACCAACTGCAATTTTTCAGTTACTTCAAATCCTATTTAATGATGCCCATTGTATTTTGGATACATGATTTACAGACCAGACAAGAGCTTGATAAAATGCCAAGACAGTTTTTTAGAATATGCAGCACATGTTTTTCAGTGGGACGGTAAGGGCAGGCCTACTAAAAGAAGAAACAAAGCTTTGTCAAAGAGACAGGGAATAATGTTTGAGAAAGTAAATACATTCAGGTTAATAGAGAGACAGAAATAAGCACACAATAACATTTCTTAACCTTGGAAAAATTTACAATCCTTTTACCAATGAAATGCATAGGGTGCTGTGGGAACACGAAGGAAAAAAACACTGCAATGTAACCATGTGGGAAGTAACTAAAGCAACTTATGTAGAATTGAGTGAGAAAAGAATATCCTTGTGGAATGTTGGGGTGGTAAGAACATCCAACACAGAGTTTAAGGCTAGAGATAGGTCAACAAGGATCAGTGATAAGATTTTTGAAATTAAAAGGCAATCAAACTGATAGTTCAATAAGGAGTACTGAGTAACCAAGAAAAAGTTATGTGTTGTTGGTGTTTGTTAAAAGAAATGTAGTACCTTATTTCTTCATTCCAGAAAGTCAAGCAAGCCCCACATACAATCTTAAAAATGTTAGTCTACACTACTGGTCTAGTAATGTTTCGTAACCTGGTACCAATGCTGTGCAGGACGGGGATCCCCACAGAAACCCTGCATACCCACCGGTTTAAGAGAGGACCACTAAATAACAATCAACTGCATCCAACAATGAAAATGAATGGACACTTCCTATTTGCACCCCCAGAATCAAGTATAGTAGATATTTTTTTTCCAAAAAACTTACTAAGATTCTGGATCAAACCACCTTTTCAGAGCAATAGTATTAAAAAAAAAAAGAAAAAAAAAACACCTAGTAACAGAAACCTACATGCTATTGATTGGAGTGTCAGATTTTGGAACACCAGAATTTTTTTTCCTTCTTTAGTTTTGCCTTCTGCTTAAACCTAAAATTAAAACATGCACAATATTCACTGGGTAATCACTAAAACAGGTGATTTTATATATTGGAAGTAGTTTCCAGTTTGTACAGATGCCTCTCTGAAGGCCTAAAGAGATCAAAACCTAACTACAACTGCAAAGGTACCCCCACTTACTGGGAGAAAACATATTCGGGAACAAATGCCTTAACTTTGTTGTCATTCATACCTACTAAACTAATGATAAATTCCTGTATCTATTTTTTTGTTGTTGTTTCAGCTCTCATTTTTTATCCTTTTCATTTTCCTATTCCACAATCTGGCATGCTTTATCTCCTCCCAAGTTCTTTGAATATTTTTTTTCAGCTAAGAAGAAATAATTTATTGTACACACTCAGCCACAAATAATAACAGAACCAGTCCATAAATGTCACAGGTCCAGGGCAAAGGACCAAAAGGGACTATTGTTGTAAGAGCAGCATGGGTCTCTCAAAAGGTGGTCGCGGAGATCACACTTTATGTTCTACATCCATCGACAAGTTCTCGATAGCAGGCATGCAGCAGAACAATTTGTACCAGTGTCCCTGGCCTCTGGCTTCCCTTATTTCTGCTCCTGTGGCTTCCATGGGTACACAAGCTAGCAGTTTACTTGGAACTCTGCCTCATCTTTCTTCTTCTGCGCTTGAGCCTGCACATTTGCTTCTTCCTCCACTTGGCTCTCATTGCGCAGAGGTTTCTAAGAAGATGGCATTAAGGCTGAGAGAGCTCTTTGAATATTTTTTCTTTGTTTTTTTTTGTCCCCAGATCATTCACTCAAAGCCAGATGAAGATGTAAAAAGGCCTTAATGCCTAAAATTACAATGGCCCACAAGAATGTAAAAACAATTGTGCCATAAAACACAAAATCATTAAAATTGAAGCATAAATATTATTTTAGTAACCCTATTTCTCTTGTTTCTTCCATTTCTTTGTATATTATAGCCTTACTTCTTCCTGGACCACTGTCCAGGTACTTCCCTTCAGAGCATGATAATGGGGAAGAGAATGAATGAAGGAAAGGAAAAGGAGAGGAAGGAGGGAAGAAAAAGGGCTCACAGTGATCAATTAGGAATACATACTATCGCAAGACATTTTAAATTTGTCTCTCTACTAAAATAGAACTAAATTGAGTCTGTTGTGCTGTGGTTGCTTTTGTTTTACTTTGTTATGCCTGACTGATGAATTTTGTGCTTTAACATTAGCCCTGTTATGGTGCCTGTCCTGCATTTAGTCTACTCATCCATTACATCAGTGATTTTCAAAGTGTGATCCTACGGCCAGGAGTATCACTCCCAGCTAGGAACATGTTAGAAATGCCACCCTAGACATAGAAACAGAAACTCTGGGATTTTGTACCCAGCAGTTTGGTTCCAACCACCTCTCGAGGAGATTTCACACCTGCCTGGCTTTAAGCACCACTGCTGTACAACTCCGTTAGCCTGGCTTTTCTAAAACACCTTTCTCAGTATGCTCCTGTTCCTCTGCTTAAAATACTCAACTCTTCCTATTCCATCTTCAAAATACAATCCAGGCTCATTTTAACTTAAAATCCACCATGCAGTCTGATTCGTGTATTGCTCCCATACTCTAATGTCCCACCAACACAGCTTGCCGGCCACCTGGAAATTCATTTATTTCCCCCTGTTACCTATGCATTTGTTATTTCTGAGCATTGGAAAACCCTACATAACTTTTTAGATCCAGGAAATTTTTAGTTACTCTTCAAGTTTCCCTCAGTTATTGCCTTCCTCATTCAGATTTCCCTCAGCCACCCCCACAGTGTTCACCCCAACATGGCATGCTTAGGCATTCTGTCTTTGCTGTGCGCTCTTAGCACTCTATACATGCTCCACTGCCACTTCACTTTTCTAGACATGTTTGTAAATCTCTCTTTTTTCAAAGGAGAGAAGAATAGGCCAGCCCAAAATATGCCATTTTGGTATATTGATTCTTTAGAGGCACTTGAGACACAGCCAGTGCAAGGAGAACACTCTGACTCTCCTTTGTCCCCTGGAAGCAGAAAATAAATCTTTGATGTGAAAAGTATCTCCCTGTACCAGGAGAGTAGAAGACAGTCTTATCACCAGATAGGGAAACTTAGGGCCAAGAAGACTTTATAAATAAACCTTATTTCTTCCTCACTAATTTACAACCCCAAGCCCAAACTCTTTGTTTTGTCTATTCTTCATAATGTTATTGTTTCTTTGTTTAAAAGGTATAAGAGTTCCCTGCTTTGCCGTGTCTTTGAGTCTTGAATTTTTATGGAGGCTCCCATACATACAAAATTAAATTGTTTTCCTATTAATCTGCCTTATGTCAATTTAATTATTAGACTAGTCAAAGAACTGAGAAAAGACAAAAAAATTTCTCTCCAACACTTGTTTTTAGATAGAAAGTTCTTAGGCAAAATGGAATTTACCTAATGATGTCTCATTCATTCTTTCAGTAGACGTGCCTGGTACCTGTAGAGTGAATAATTGCTTCCAGTGAAGAATGATGGGTACATCTCAGTGGTCCGAGGATCGTCTGTTACACAGGTGGCAAATGCATGGCCCATGGGCTGAATCCAGCCCTCACCTTGTTTTATCCCACCCAGTACTTTGTTTCTACCCAGCAGCAGCATGGAGCTCTCCTTAACTGTTAAGGAGTAGTTACATTCATAGAGTCCTAAATTACATTCAGCCCTTTGAAGGCAACCATGAGGCTGCGGCTTCTGGTGAAAATGAGTTTGACACCCCTGGCTTATTGCATGATCTGAACTTTCCACAATACAGATGTGAACCATAAAGGAAAGAGATTTTAGACAAGATATTAAGAACAAGTCAACAAATAAAAAGAAAGTGAAAACATGCATGTACAAAAAACATGGATGTTTCAAGTTAAAAATAATGAAACAAACAACCTTTAAATTCTCATATGAACTTGCAACAATATAAGAGGCCAAGAGTAAAGCAGGGTCAGAAAAGCACAGTGGAAAATTGGCTCAGAAGCTTCAGCTAGTGGAGGGTTTTGCTGATCTCAATTACTTTTACAGTGTAAATGAAAAGACAAGGTCTTGCTGCAGAACCTGTAAGACATTGGAATTGAGAACTCTGAAAACAACAGAAATTGTGAAAAACACACTAAGAGACAAAAGACTAGAAAATATGTTACAGCCAAGAATGAGAGACCCCAAAACAAAAATCTTGTCTGCCTCATCTAGGACTTAGAGTGAAAAAACAAACAGGAATTTCTAAGAATAGGCTTCATTCACATACATTTATATTGTGAATGTATTGTGTCAGGAAAACTGCAAAGAAAAAAAGCCTAATGAAAAGTGATCACACTTACAGTTTCAGTTCTGACATGTAAAGAGCTTGGACGTCATCACTGCACGATCTAACCTCAACAACTCTTAGATCCATTGGAGAACTGAGGTCACAGCACAACTGCTGCCTTGAGAACTGAAGAGAAAGGTAGAGATAAAGAATAACAGCTGTCAGTGACCACATGGGGGAGAAGAGGGAATTTCAGGGGACAGTGGGAAGGGTTTACAGGAACAAATTTAAGGGACACATGGGCAAAAACTAGGGGGAGGGTGGTAATGGGAGGGAAGAGGGGAGGGTTGGGTGGGTGGGCTGAATTGGGAGTAAAGGGGAGAAAACTGTACTTGAACAATGATTAAAATAAAATTTAAAAAAAAAGAACAACAGCTGAGATCAGTTTACGAGCTGGAGCCAGCAATTTGCAAGAACAATTTAAACAGTAACTGGGGACTGGCTTAAGAATTAAAAGCCCCTGGAAGCCTGGTGTTAAGAGAACCCCCACACTTTCATGGGTTTTATCTTCAAGAGACTCCTTAAGGGAAACTACTGTATGAGAGCTTTACCTGATCTGGGGGAAGGGCAATAAAATAGACAGTTTCATACCCCTCTAGCCTTCCTAGATTACATAAGAGAGAAAAAAAATGTAGTCTAAGCAATGCTTTTGAAGGTAACACTCCACGAACTCAGTACAATAACAACAACAACAAAAAAGAATAACCTAACTGATATTTAATCATTAGATTATAGAATGCTTCCCATTCCCATTTGAGTGTGCCCTGCATTTCTGCACTGGTCTTATTCCCATTCTTTTATTTCCTCTCTCTGATTTAGTTTGTACATTTTCTATTGACTTGTTTTCAGATCATTAATCCTGACATCTGCTGTACTGAATCATTCAATCCAAATATTGAATTTTCAATGCCAGAAAGCCTATGCTATTTTTGAATATACTTGAATTCTCTGGTTAATTTAAGCATCTTTTAATTCATTTTGCTTACTTTATGCTATTTCATTAACATATTTATAATAGTTATTTTAATGTCTTTGCCTTGCTGAGTTCAATGTATATACCATCTCTGGGTTTGACTCTACTGCCTGTTTCTTCTCAAGATTTTTAAGCATACATTTTCTCCCAATTTGTATAACTCATGATTTTTATTTTACACTAAATATTGTTCATAAAAAACTAGAGAGCTTGTAGATGATATTATTTTTCTCCCCTCATTTGTAGATGAAGTGTCTCCTCTTTTCTCTGCCAGGCAAATAGGGTGAGGTGTTGATTTCATCCTTTCAGTTAGGGATTGAGTTAGGTGGGAGCCAGGGTTCATTTCTAAATTAGTCTACTTCCATTTCTCCCTTATTCCCTGATATGCCCCAATTTAGAGCCTTTCAAGTCTCTGCTGCCCTATTTCTCAAAGACAGTGGAATGTTCAGTTCTGCACATCAGTGCCTGAGTATACTTCATTGGGTTCTTGTTACAGGCAGCTTCAAAATCTCCCACACCAAACTGTGTGGGTAAAACCAGTCACGTGTATAGGACTTCTCTAGATTCTCATTCATGGTACCAACTAGAATGGTCTTCAAATCTCTGTTGACTGTACTAAGGGGAAGTTCAGTCAGCTGAACTACAAATTCTACTCAAAAGGTAATTCTCTGTCATTTGTTAGTTTTGTTTTGCTCTCAGGGTGTTTTGTCATCCAAGAAGAACAGAATTTGTGGTCAAATTTACAATGATTACTTATGGTATCTTGGTTTGCAGCATGATCCAAAAGTAGCCTGTTTTCCACAGTATTACAAAAAGTTTTTCTTTAGTTTCTCAAAATAATATATTAAATCCTTGAGCTATTTAATCCATCTAGACTTTTATGTATTATATATTTTATTATATATTATTAATACTATTTTATTTATCATAATTTATGGCTATTATTTACCTTCAAAACAGTTATCAAGTATTCTGAAGCAAATATGTGTCATCATTTACTTAATATCTATCTCTCCTAACTGACCAGATATCATAAAAATTGATTTATGTCTTCCTCTTATTTTAGCATCTCTAGTCACTCCCACTGCTCATTACAAAGCCAGCATTCTGTGAAGACTTGCTGGATGAAAGCCTTGAGTTTTTGAGCTAAAAATGCATTGGCTAGGTTGGGATTTGGGAAAGCATGGAATATCTTTAATGAGACAGACTTGTCTTAACTTCCTGAACAAGTCTCTGCTCACCAGCAAAAAACAACCCAATATGACCATATGTGGAGTCAATTTTCTCTTAATAAACAACTTCATTAATTAATGAGATCAAATTCTCCAAATCACAAGGAAGGGTTGTGAAATTCCTATTGAAATTAAATGTTTCCCAGGGCCACTTCTTAAGCACTTTGGCTCCAATTTTCTCCTCTGCCTTCACTTGTCCTTTCTTCCACAAATATTTATTGAGGGCCTTCTGTATGCCAACATCCAGGGTAAAACAGTAAGCAAATGTAGACACAGTCATGCTAATGAATGATACGGGGAAGGTGAAATTATTAGGTAAATAGACATAATAAATGTATATTATCACAAACTAAAAATCAGTGGGAATATATGTGAATATTATTTGAGATCACAATATTTGAAAGGCTTAGACTAGCTGTATTAGACAATGTTTTCCTGGGACAGTGACATTTGAGTTAAAATCTAGGAGGCAAAAGACAGAAAGTATTCCAGGAAACTTTCTGTTTCAAGAGGGAAGGTAATACATTTTCAAAACCAAGAGGGTACTGTTGGTGGTCTGTCCATATTTCCTATTGCATTTCTGAGCACCTTCTCTCGTGATTTCTTTCTGTTTGCTTTTAAAGGTTAGCACCAGTGGTTATCTTTAGGGAACCCCCTCATGGTACTGACACAGCTTTGCCATCAGCCATAGAGAAGTTCCTGAGAGTTTACGTCCCCCACCAGTTTCCCCCTTAGACCATGAATGACTGGTGTAATAGTAGTATCTGCGTGTAACACCACATGCTAATATGTAGAATAATGGAATTGTAACAAGAGGCCAAGTGTTGTAGTTGGGGGAAAAGGAATCATAGACATTTAATAATAGCAGGCATGATATTTTGAATTTTTAAATATCTGCTAAGCACTGGACTGCCACATGAATTGATTTAATTCATTCATTAACCTAGTGTGATAATAACTATTGTTTCCATATTTTATATGGAGAACCAGAGGTTTAAAAAAAAGCCTATTTGCACAAAGATTGAGGAGATAGTGCATGAAGAAGATAGATTCAATCCTAGCTCTGACTCTAAAACCTGTGTGCCAAGCAATCTGCCTTCTAAACCTTTTAATGGCACAAATTGAGGCTCTTACAAAAAAAATCTTCCTGTAACTTTGACCTTGGAAAAGTGCTTTCTATGTCTTTGTGAAATATGAGTCTAATTGGTCATTAATTGCATCAGCTACCTTCTGAAGGCTTAGAATGTTCTGTTTTTAATACTTCTCACTCTTAAAGTATTCTTATCCAGAAATTTTAGAGAAATATAGTAAATCTTATTAAATTTATTTTAAAAGCCCTTTTCCAGAAAACACTTTGCAGAAATTACTCAAGGGCTTTTCTAGGAAGATAGCCTAGCTAAATCAGGGAAGTTACATGGAATATAAAAAGAGCATAATGGATGAAAATATGAAGGAATTGGGAAAGAATTCAATCTGTTAAATAACAGATTAAAGTGCTAAAATATTACTCTGTAATGAATAACTATATCCTTTGAATCCTTCATATCTGTTGATCAGAGTATCTGAAAGACCCTAAACCTATGACTCCATGCAATGAACTTAATACTTTGGAAGTTTTCTTTTTAAAGAAGTTTTAAAACAATAATATAATTACTGCATAGACTCCTTTCTCCCCTAATTTTCTTCATGGCATATAAAACTGTGGCCCATGTCAACTGAATGCTCATTTAAGACAACATGGATTAAATTCTTGGAATTTTCTTGCACATGACATAATTCCAATTTCATCTTAGGTCACTGCACTGTGAGGTAAAATGACAGATTGGGATTTGTCAATTGAATTCATACAGGTTTAATATTTTAAAGTGTATATATGTAAACTATTTTGTTTTATAGCAGTTTTAGATTTCTAGAAAAGTAACAGTATTATAGAGATCCATATATATCCCTCACCAGTTTCCTCTATTGTTAATTTCTTACATTACAATGGTTCATTGGTCACAACTAAGAAACCAACACTGACACATTATTAATTAACTACCTCAAAAGCTTTTCCTCTAATGTCCTTTTTCTCTTCCAGGATCCCATCCACCATACCAGGTTAAGTTTAGTTATCATATCTCCTTAACCTCATTTGGACTATGACCACTTTCAGATTTTCCTTGTTTTATAAGGAAAACCTTATAAATCTTGCTTTACAGTTTTAAGTTCAGGTATTTTGTAGACTATTCCTAAAGTGAGTTTGATGCTTTTCTTATGGTTAGTCTGGGAATTCTAGTTTTGGGAAGGAAGACCAAAGAGGTGAATGCCATTCTCATCAAGGGTACCTACCATCAACACAACTTTTCACTGATGATGTTAACTTTGTACCTGGGAAAGACAGAGTTTTGGTGTTTCTCCAAAGTAAAGTTACTTCCCCTCTTTTCATATTCTACTCTCTGGAAGCAAGTGACTAAGTGCAGCCAACACCGGGGAGGCATGGAAAGGAGGAGAATGAGCTCTATGTCCTAGAACAGAAGTAGCTATATGAATTCTTCCAAATTCTTCCATAAAGAAGTTTTGCCTTTCTCCACCCCTTATTTATTTATTCAATCATTTAAGTACATAATATGTATTCATAAATATTTATTTTATACTTTGGATTATAATCTGACACCATGTTATTTATTTTGTTGCTCAAGTTGTTCTAGCTCTGGCCTTAGGAACACTTTCTGGTTGGCTCCTGAATCCATTTGGCATGCCCCTATACACCTTCCCTTCTCTTGAGCACTTCCTTAATTTCTGGTACTACAGTATATTCTACTTTTATCTTGTACTTCCCTTCCTTTAAAATCTTTAGAATTGGTCATTTCTCCATGAAGCCCTGATTCCCTTTAAATCGGTCTATATTTCTGTATCTATCCATCTGCATTAAATTAAACATGAGTTTATACTGATGTCTCCACTTCCAATCCCATTCCACATGGTTATTTCTACCTGTGGCTTTCCCTTTCCAAGAGGGAGAAATTAGGCTATCACTATTTATCTGCTCAATCCCAATATATATATATATATATATATATATATATATATACACACACACACACATATATACTTTTTATTCTGAAATAGAACTTGCCTTAATATTACAAAGCCTCTTAGCACCTAAGTCATTATTTTTTAGAAAGGTATGTAGTATTTGCTAAATTAATAAAAGAATTAGAACTTTTAAGTTAAATAAAAAATAGGATTTTAGTTATATTTTGATCCTAAAACTGTCTAAGGGTACTCAAACATTATTATTTTTTTAGAGTTTTATTAGGTGACTTTAATAGCTATATGAAAAGAAGCCTACTTCCATTCAGACTGGCCAACCTCCTATCCTAAGGTTTTCTAACACATCTTTGCTATAGAAAAATAAAAAGAAGAAAGGCACATTTGGGTAAAATCAGGTATAAGTTTCATACTACTTCTTGAAAATACTCCCAAGACACATAGCTGGAAGAGTGACAGTCATGTTTCTTCCCCTGGGGTTCCTCTGCTGCATAGGCAAATTCTTCTGAGTTTCTGCAGACTCAAATGCTGCAGAATAAATGGGAACCTCACTTATGAAGGAGTGATGGGTATAAAACTATCTGACTCTACTGTATCCCTCTCCCACAGCTACCCCCAACACTAGCCAAACTCCAGTTACATGCCTCATGTCTGAGATCAGGTGAGCACTTCTTAATGAATGTTGCCAAAAGCAGTTAAGTCTAATCACATTGGACAACTAATCAAGTATCATAACCTTTTTAGTTGAAGCACAGAATACACCATCAAGAAATTAAATTCCAAAATTTAATTTTAGATATTTCTATAAAACATAATTTTTAAAAAAGAGGAAAAATATGCACTTGGAAAAAAAGAGGAAATAGTCTGCAGCTTGACTTACATGCTTGTCAGTTTAACAAAAAAGGCACCAGGTGACAAGATTACATCACACATCCATTACAAACCACCACAGTTTTTACCTTACCTGGAAACATACGACTATAGTCCTGTGTTCTCTTCACAGCAAATGACATAGTGCACGGCATGCTAAGATGGAGTTCAGGGATTGGAGTTTATAGGCCCAAATGTGAGTCCAACTACAGCATACACTTTACATGAAACATTCATCTAATACTCCAAATCTCACTTTCTAGAAGAGATGGGCTTTTGATTTATTAATGGATTTGGAACTGAAAATAAGTAGAATCTGCAGGATGAAGAACTTTAATCTTTAATGCTAAATAGAGCTAAGTCAGGAATAGACCCTGATAGATACAAATTTAATTATGTGGTGGAGGGGCTGGTTTGAACTTTATTATGTATAAAGAATGCATAAGTAAGGAATAGAATTTCAATTGATTTTATAGACTAACTTAATTATGTTTTTAACCATTCTTTTTCTTTTTGTTTGGAATAACAGAAAATTTTGTGACCTGTAAATCAATCTGATTCTGTAGTGGGAATAAAAATACTGACAAGAGCAACTTAGTTATGAGTCAACTAGATATAAGTTGAAACTTTATCAGTAAAGTTTAGTTGTCAAAAAATATGCTTTGGTGTATTTGCAGCAAGAATATGTAGATGTATTTTCTTTATAGATTGTTGTTAAGAATATATATACATGGTTATAGTGTACATTATCATTCACTCGTTTATTATCAATTCTTCCATTTCATCTTATCTCTAGCAGAGATCCTTTTTCTTCCTTTTTTTTGTATAGGTGTCAGTTTTTTCCCCATATATTTTCATATACTTCTTGTGTGTCTGGAGAAACTGACCTCACCTTCAGCTGCTAAATTAGACCAAACTGAACTGATAGTAATCCCACCTTCCATCATCAGCAATTGGTTTAAGAATGGACAAATGACACAGCTTGGTCCAATGAGATGTGAGAAAAGATTTTCTGGGAAAGTGTGACATCATACTTCCTTTATCTTCTGGGAATTTTTAATAACCTTTGTCCATTCTGCTTTATTGTCATGAATTCATCTGAAGTCTGGGATTAATTGCATGGTCTTAGTAACAACCTCATGGTGAAACTAACACATGGAAAGAGACCAAGGCAAAAAAGTTACTGGAAAAAATGAGTCACTGAGTTTACTGAGTTATTTTAGCCAACAAATATAAACTTGATATCAAGTTTATAACTTAAAACAGTTTTAATGTAACATTAATTGTTCCTGAAGGTATCTAAATGGCAGAGTAAAAGTAATTTTTCTAAAAATGACAAGGTTTTTCACACAAATATTTCTCTTCATTTTTTCTCTCTCAGCTACTTGGGAGATCAGAGAATGGGTCTTTTAAATTATTCTACAGCTTGCCTTTTCTTGTGGTTTTCCCTCTTATCACAGATAGATATCAAGACTATGTGTATTCTTGATGCCAGAATGTGAAAAATTAATTTCTGCTGAAAATTGAACTTTGGACTTTCATATCTCAAAACTTGAAAGTTGAAATTTTATCACTTCAGCTTAAGAAAATTTCTAATAGCTTTTTATCACTTACATTGATGTCTCCAAAACAAGTCCTTCTGTCACAAAAATGGTAATATTCTCTTTTTGCTTCCAGGTGTTGTCATAAACTTTATGTGCACAAGTCACTGGAATCTGAGAATTCAAAGATTTCTAAATATTAGTTCCACTGCATAATGCAATTCCTATTTGTGAGAAGATGAAGTATTGGAAATCCAATATATCATGGTTTATTTTGGTATTGATTTGAATTAATCTATCTTGCTGTCATGAGACTATTGATATATTGTTTATGCTGAGACAGTTCTTTATTGACTTCATCAAACATCAAATCTATGCACCACAACAATCTATTTGTGGGTTTTAAAGTAAAATATCTCTTTATTGAAGTATTAAAATGCAAAATATTCTTCTATGTACTGGAGAATAATAAAGTTGATACTAAGGGACAAGTATGCAGAAATGAGAATAAGACAAAGTCATTGTCAGCAAAAGAGATAATAAGTGAAGATGGGGAGGAAATCTGGACAACAAATAATTCAAAATAAGGAATAAAGTGGGTTTGTTTGTGTGTGTGTGTTTACTTTCATTTTTTCTTGGTTTTTGGGTAGAAGCAGCTAGATTTTAGGTTTTGAATAAATAAATAATGTTGTATATATTATGTTCATTTTAAGTAATATTACATTGGACCATCTATGAGTGGAGTGTCCTGGTTTTGACATAAAAATACTTCTAAGGTTCTAAAAAACAGCATAGAAAAGCATAGAAAATAATAAAACTTCTTTTAGTTGGTATATTTTTGCCTTATAGTTACAGAAAAGGGCTTCACTAATTTTTTTTTTATTACATGAACTCCAACATGATTCCTGAAACTTATTTTGAAGAAAGCATTAAACAAGATTTATTTTTATTTTTGCTTTCAATTGTATTTCTCTTAATGAAGAAGTTTTTTTCCAATTACAAACAAATTTTTAGATTTTCTTTCTAAATGTTGCATGTTGCAAATGCAATGCTCTGCTTTTTTTACCAAAGAATATTTAGACCTGTTGGTAATTTCATAATAATAAAACCTATGTGCAAGGCAGCAACTGTATATACACAAAGATTCTGGGATTGCTCTTACTGATTCATTATTTGTATCAAAGCAGTTTTACAAATGAAGCCAAATCTTTTTCCACATCTGGAAAGTATGTGGTTCTTCTAAATTTTGTTTAATATCTTGAACATGTTCACTAGTTTCATGATTTTCATTTTAACCACTGATTTATGTTCATAGTTGAAAGAACAAAGGTAAATAAAGAAAGAAACTCATACAAAAATTAATTACATAATTCACTATGGCAAGGAATTAATCTAAAGGTAGCACATGATTTTAGATCAAACATTAAATTTAGTATAAATTGTGGAAGCATGAAAACCTGATATGGTAAAGTAAGTGTTATTTTTTAAAATAATTATTTTCAACCACAGTTTGCATTCAGTACTGTTCTACACCAGTTTCAGATGTACAGCAAAGTGGCCAGGAAACCATGAACTCTATAATGGTCACCTTGCTGTTCCGAGCACCCACCTGGCCCCATACCTTGTTATCTCGACATTATTGACTATATTCTTCAGGCCTCAATTCTCATCTCTGTGGCTAATCTGCAGCTATGAATTTGTACTGCTTGGTCCCTTCACCTTTTACACACAGCCCCCCCGAACCTTTACCCTCTGAGAGCTGGCAGTCTGCTCTTTGTATCTGTGTTGTTTGTTTGTTTATTCTTTTGATTCTTATGTTGCCTAGTTCATTAAAAATTATATAATATAGATATACTTATTTCTTAGGAAACCATAATAGCTAGCTCATCACTTGCCAGGACTTCAGTTGTCTAAAGCCTAGTACTGTTGGTAAAATTAATTAATTTATTCTAAAATTATCATTATTGAATATTTATTGAACACTTTCTCTAGGCCAGGCATTATTCTAAGTAGCAGGTGGTATTTATATACATACAGTGTTAAACAAAATACCATCCATACCATCATAAAACCTATAATTTAATAGGGAGGAGAAAAAAATAAAAATAAACCAAAGAGGGTAAAATACAGAATGGCATGTTTCATACTGATGGGTTAGATATTGCCTCTAACAGAAATGAAATGAGATTACAAGTCATATACACATCTGAGTAAAAAGCATTTCAAGGAGAAGAAATACCAAATGCCAGATTCTGAAGTAGAAGTATTAATGTTTTACTCAATGAAAAAAATAAGGCTATTGTAAATGAATCCCAGCAAGCAATACAGGGAAAGTGGTGGAAGACATAGAAAGATAACTGGGAGCCAGATTATATATGACCTTTCAATAAATATGATAAGTTCACTGAATTTTACTGTAAGAAAAGGGAAGCTATTGGACCATTTTAATGAGAATAACATGACCTCATTGACATTTTGATTTTGAAAGAATTCTGGATGCCGTCATGGAGAAAAACCTACCAATAGTAATGAATGGAAACAGGAAGATCAGTTAGGAGACCAATGCAATAGTCTAATCGGGGGATTACTGTGAGTAATGGTGGAAAGTGGGGAGTAGTCCAATTCTGAAAATGTTTTGAAGGTAAAGACAATCTATTGCTCCAAAAATTAATTGATTAACATTAAATAATAAGTTTTCCTGCATTTATTATACATACTAGTTATAAATCCTTTAAAGAGTAAAATTCTAAATCTCCTTTCCCTACCAATTTTTATACCTTAGAACACATACCAGATGTATTTTGTGGCTTTTTTTTGTTTCCTTCAGAACACCAATATGAATGCAAATCCTTATTCTCATAGGAATAGAATTGGGTCTGCCCATTCACTTAAAATAAAATACACTGTCAGTGTAATAGGACTAAAAACAAAGACAGAGAGAGACAAATAAAGGAGGAAGAGAGGAAGGAAGGAAAGAAGGAAGGAAGAAAGGAAAAGAAATTAGGTATGAAGTAAAATTAACTTCATTTGCACATGACCTAATCATTTTTATAGAAAATCATATGGGCTCTATATGAAATTTACTAGAAATAATAAGTGAATTTAGCAAGTTTTTAGGATACAGGATTAGTACATAAAAATCTATTGTATTTCTATATACTAGCAACTAACACATGAAAACTGAAATTATAAAATCAATACCATTTACATTAAAATATGAAACCTAGAAGTCATCTGATAAAATATATGCAAGGTCTGTCCAGAAGGTATCCAGCATGTAATACAAAAAATGGAGACATTTACTGAAAATACAAGATACAAAAAACACTGTACACAAGACAATGACACCTCAGTGCCCTTCAAAGCAGGCAACCTTGGCACTTCACATAGTTTTCTCAGTCACCATCAGCTGCCCCTCCATATTTTCCTGAATCTCATCATTGGCCTGAAATCTCTTTCCTTTCAAAGGGTGAAAGGGTAAAACTGAAGGTGCTTTTAGTTTTGGGAAAAGTCAGAAGTCACAGGGTGCCAAATCTGGGCAGTAGAGGGCTGAGTCATCTGGGTGATTGGATGTTTTAACAAAAAACTCTGCACAGGAAATGTGATGCATGAGCAGGCTCATTATCATGATTAAGCTGCCAATCCCAGTTGCCCAGTTGCCCATAGCAGGGGCCTTCTAAATCATCCAAATAGTTTCCATGGAGGAATGTTCAAGCTTAATGCAAAATCTGATGCAGATTCATTATTCTACTCACTCAGTCATTTTGAATGTGACGGACACACAGGACACATGCTCACTTAATGGTGTCTACTGACTAGTACAGTGAAGTCACTGTTGTTCACACATGCACATTCCAGTCCACTCTCCTTGGCTGCCAGGTTACACTGATGTTGTGCAAACTACTCTTGTTATATTAACAATGGTTGGACTTTTTCCAGACAGACCTTGTACAAAACCTGTACATTAAAACTGCAAGGTATTTCTGAGAGAAATTAAGGACCTCCTAAAAAAAGAAAGAGAATTCATTTATTTTCATCTAAATTACAAGCCAATTTTAAAATTAATATGAAAATACAAAGAACCTAAAATAGCCAAAATTGTCTGCTTTTAAAAAGAAGGCAATTTTTAGGGCCCTAAAACTACTGCGTAATAATGGATCCATGTCATTATAAATTTGTCTAAACCCATAAAAAGTAAAATATCAGTATAAAGTATGTAAACTATACAATGTAAACTATGGACTCTGAATTACAATAAGGTGTCAATGTAAGTTTGTCTATTATAATAAATGTATATTTTGGTGGGAGGTACTTATAATGGAGAAGGCTACACATGAACTATTGGGGTAGGAAATAAGTGGGAAACCTTGTATGCCAACTTAATTTTGCTGTACACCTAATAATGCTTCAAAAGTAAGGTCTTAAAAAACCAGAAAATTTGATAACTAAAACTACTTCATTTCAAGTCTCATAATAATGGTACAGTAATTAAGACAATATGGTATTGGCATAAAGATAGACAAATCAGGGAAACACAATACAGTACAGAAACAGACACATGAATAGATATGGAAAACTGGTTTTGGGCAAAAAGGTAAAGTAAACTCAACAGAAAATATACCCATGTGCAAAAGATTTAACAAAGGGTGTTAAAACAATAGGCTTTTCTTGAGTCTTTCATTTCTTAAAAGTAACCAACTTAAAATAATCAATATCCCCCAAAGAACATATTTCAGGGTAGCAAAACTCTATTCCCTTCACACTCAATAAAACATTTATGTTAACTGAATTTTACCTATACAAACCTTGGGAAGAATGATCAGTTCTGATTTGACATTTTTCTCATGTTAACCACAGAAGGCTGTGTACTCATTGGGTTTAACAATAGTTTTGAGCTAATTCAGAAATATGGACCCAGCAATACCACTGTTGGGATAATACCTTAAAGATCCTGAAATACCAATTCAAAAGAAGCCATGCACCCTGATGTTCATAGCAGCACAATTTACAATAGCCAAGTGCTAGAAGCAACCTAAGTGCCCATCAGTAAATGAACAGATCAAAAAACTATGGTACAGCCTTGATTGGTGTAGCTCAGTGTATTGAGTGTGGGCCTACAAACCAAAGGGTCGCCAGTTTGATTTCCAGTCAGGGCACTTGCCTAGGTTGCAGGCCAGGTCCCCAGTTGGGAGCACTTGGGAGGCAACCACACATTGATGTTTCTCTCCCTCTCTTTCTCTTTCCCTTCCCCTCTCTCTAAAAATAAACAAATAAAATCTTAAAATAAACCTATGGTACATTTATATGATGGAATACTATGCAGCAGGAAGAAAGAAGGAGCACCTACCCTTTGTGACAGCATGGATGGAACTGGAAAGCATTAGGCTAAGTGAAACAAGCCAGGAGGTGAAAGACAAATACCATATGATCTCACCACAAGTGGAATCTAATCAACAAAACAAACAAGCAAACAAAATATAACCAGAGACACTGAAATAAAGAACAATCTGACAGTAACCAGAGAGGAGGGGGGAGAGGGATAATAGGGGGTTATAGGGCGGCCATCAAGGAACATGTGTGAAGGACACATGGACAAACCAAAGGGGGTGGGTTTGAGGGTGAAAAGCAGGGATGGGTGGGGTTGGGGGGCATGGTGGGGTGAAAATGAAGACAATTGTGCTTGAACAATAAAAAATAAAGAAAGGAAAGGAAAAAAGATATAGAGAGCATATCAAGAAAATCTAATTACTAATTAACAGCCTCCTTCTGATAAGATAAGATGGCATATTTATGGTTTCCAAATAGATCTCTGAAATATTTCAAAGATAACTTTAGCTGTGAAAGATATTGTCATATTTTGTTTTATTATTTTCTAAACTTAGGATTGAAACTTGGAAGTTAAATTCAAGAGTCATCAAAGAAGATTTGTAACTAGATTAATATTGGATTAGAGTTGACAGAGAAACAATATTCTGTTACCTACTTAACCAAAGGGACAATAACATGTTTCAAGATAAACACAGAAGAGGGCAACGTGATTTTAAGAATATAGCACATTCATAAGCAAAGAAAATAGTTTTATTTATTTTTTTAATAATTGAGGACTTGAAAAGTTAACATAAAAAATAATTATACAGGAAAAATCCAGAACCTCTGCTATTGGACACATTATACAGAAGATAAAGTAACTCTCATTAGCCCTTACTAAGACTCTGAAACAAGTTCAACAGAAAGAAATCATTGATTTAATATTTAGTTTAGCATAATTGATAGTAAAAATTTCAAACTCTTAAACCAAGTAGTTATATTTCTGTCATTATTGTTCCTAATATAATTTCGTCCACCCATACTAATTACAGTTTTTCACCAAAATAATAACTTCTGTTCACAGAGAAAACTGAGGGTCAGGGAAGTGAAAACTGTCATATACAAGCATGTCAGCAGACCGGCAAAGCTTATAAATATATGTAATACATCTTACTCTGTTTAAATTTTTTTCAAACTGGCTTAAACCAAAAAATTTATTATCGCATATTACACACAAAGGAAAGAGGACAAGTGGTTACAGAGTTTTTTAAATCAATGACATAGCAATGCTACCCAGGATCCAGATCCTTTCCAACTATCCACTGGACCATCCTCAGCCTTAGGCTTATCTTCTCACAGTGGAAAGATAGCTTCAGTGGCTTTAGGAATAATAGCCTCACAAGACATAACGCAAAAGCCTGAGAACTTCCTTTCTTGAAATCTTGTTTCAAGATTTCAATTCAATTAAAATTTACTGCAGCGACACTGGTTAATAAAATTAAACAGACTTGAAATGCACAATTCTGTAACACATCATCTGCATATTGCATGTGTGTTCATCACCCAAAGTCAAGTTTCCTTCTATTGCCACTTGTCTCCCCTCTTTACTCTCTTCTATTTCCCATATCCCCTTTCTCTCTGACCATAACCATACTGTTGTTTTTGTCTGTTTTTTTAACCCCTTCACCTTTTTCACCCAGTGCCCAACCACCTTATCTTCTGAGAGCTATCAATCCATATGTAGTCTTTATCTATGAGTCAGTTTATATTTTGTTAGTTTATTTTATTTATTAGATTCCATGTATAAATGAGACAATATGGTATTTGTCTTTCCCTGACTGTCTTGTTTCACATAGCGTAATACTTTACAGGTACATGAATGCTATTGCAAAAGGCAAGATTTCCTTTTTTTATGCAGCCAAGTAGTATTCTGTTGAGTAAATATATCATATCTTTTTTATTTACTCATCTACTTTGGCTATTGTAAATAACACTGCAATGAACATATGGGTGCACTCATATTCTTTTGAATTAGTGTTTCAGGTTTCTTCAAATATATTCCCACAAGTGGAATCACTGGTTCATAAGGCAGTTCCCTTTTTAATTTTTTGAGGAAATTCCATATTGCTTTCCACAGTGGCGGCACCAATCTGCATTCCCACCAACAGTGCATGAAAGTTCCCTTTTCTCCACATCTTTGCCAAGAGTTGTAGTTTTTTGATTTATTGAAGATCCTCATTCTGACAGGTATAAGGTGATATCTCGTTGTGGTTTTAATTAGCATTTCTCTGATGATTAGTGGCATCTTTTCATGTAGCCATCTAATCTGATTACCTGTCCAGTTTTTCCTAGGCTAGATTCTGCACCTTTAGGCTCCCATTTTAGTTCTTACTGTGCATGAGCAAAAGTAGAAACACCTCCCCCTGTGAAATCTTGATTTCTACCGTGCATGTCAAAAAGTTCTGTTACATCATCTGGTTTCTACTGTGCATGTGCACAGCAGTGAAATTTTCTCTCCTCCTCCCTCTTATAATTCTGATACCCAATACCTGGCAGGACAGCACACCAAGACAGCACTTCTGTCTGCCTAGAATATTAAATCTACTAGCCTGAGGTTCCCTGGAGTGTAAATGAGTCTGTAAACACCATAACATCCTACTAAGCTTAATAGAATGCTGTCCTAATATCTGATTTAGCTTCCTGGTTTATTATCTGATTCCTTTTGCTTCCTTTCTTATTAATAACTAGATAACTACCTACACTACCAAGAATAGTTCAAAATTATTGCCACTTGAGAATCACTTGAGGAACCAAGAAAAGATATGCCTGGATTTAAACAGCCCGTGGTATATGCATCTCCTACAATACCATTTACTTGACTCTGTCATGAGTCCACTTGGGCATCTCAGTGGATAGTCTTCAAAACAAATAAAGTGTAATTTTCAAAATTAAAAAACATGATTTTCATACTACAGGGTTGGCACAAAAAATACTCCTTTTTATTATAAAATCTTTTATTATGAAATCATAAGCGTGCAATTCTGTAGCATAACAATATCACACTCAAGCACACCATATGATATTTTGGGTGAAATGTTCAAATTAAAACTATAAATTATTACACCCATATTATTACCCTACCAACCACACCAAAACAGGTGTTATTTGTGCTGGACCCTGTAAATAAAATGAACACATCAAGTATTTTATTTAAATAATTAATTAATAAGCAAGCCAGTAAGAATTATGCCTGGGTCATAGATCCTTTAAAAAGCTAGGAGTATATAAGGAATTAAAGAAACGTTAGGATAAGATTTCTGTGTCTGATGTGGAAGTTTCTATGTCACAAGTCTCCAGAGGGTGATCTTTAGTGTCATTTGCTCTTCTGGACAGACATTATTTGCTTCTCATCCAGACACTTATCCACAAGTTAAGCTCTTATCCCTTCAGACTCAAGAATTGCCTAGTCAACAGATAGTCAAGACCAGCACTGCACTGAAAGAATACCAATTCTTTTCTTGGCTGTTTCAATTTAAAATAATTTTTTGACAATTATATATAACAAACTTCTGGATTTTATCAGGCTTCCATTTATTTAAGTAGCCCAACTGTTTGTGTTATTTCTGGCTGGCTTGTCAATCACATAGTTTTAGCACATACTTAGCACTGTGAATTCCAAGACTTTATAGAAGAAAAAACTCCCCAAGAATTAAAAAGTAAACTCCACAGAGATAAAATAGACCAACTTAAAAAAAAAGTATGGTTGGTTTGTTAAACCATCAAAAAAATTGATTCCAAAGCCAGCTAAACTTGTATTTTGGAGAATCTCAATAGTTTGGATTATCACGTGGTCTTACTCATCATTTTGAAGCACAAAATGAATGTTTTTACTTGTTAGTGACAAGCTAAAAAATTGCTTCACAAAATAGGTTGAAATGATAGTTATGAGTTCTGTTCTATCAAAATTATAAAATTTCATTTCTAGAATAGCTTTTCCCTATAGTAATCTAAATTCAGGGCTTTTCCTTAAATGGCTAAAGCTTCCATACAATCTCAATGAAGTTTTATGTGAGAATTAGATAAAATAAAAGAAATTATTCCAGAGGATTACAGTTTTAAAATGGTCCATTCTTATCATATAAATATTCTTTCTTTATCACCATATCATTTGTATGATGTTATCATTATAACTCATTTTAAGTAATAATTTAGTTCAATTTATTGGATACTAATTACATTCCATTAATGTTCTCTAGCCTACATTTTATTCTAACACCAGAAAATATTGAACATTATAATGCTTAAAGACCTCTCTTACTGTTCTATGCTATGATTTTTTTTTTATCTTCACCCAATTTCCTCTTAACCTTGGTCTTAATGTAAACATCATGGGCAAGAACATAAACATTTTCCATGATGTTTACATTAAGACCAAGGTTAAGAGGAAAATTTTTATGTTCTTGACCAGATCCTAAATACAATGTGAAATTATGTCGTTATTTCTAACATCCTTACTGACACCCAATCCACACTTATTTCTTTTTCCAGTTACTAAACTCTCATGGTGCCTGGTGGGTGAACACAGAATACAATCATCAGGCCCCGGCCATGTCACTCTATTGTGAATTGGTTTTATATTTTGTAATTCTTGTCATCTTTATAAAAAAATGTATCTGACTTTGTCTCATTTCTCCAGATACTGTTTCCACAAAGATATATTAATAGTTGCTAATCAATTCATTATCCTGTCAAAAAACACATTTTAATAAAGGCCTCTTTTGTCTAATGAAAAGCAGCACCTCTCATAAAAAGTCAGGTATATTAGTTTCTTAGGGCTGCTGTAAAAAATGATGACTAGCTTGGTGGCTTAAAATAACAAAAATGTATTTTCTCTCAGTTCTGGAAGCTAGAATGTGCCAATAGAACCATGCTTTCTCCGAAGGCCCTGCAGAAGATGTTCTGTGCCTTCTTTAGCTTCTGGTGTTGCCAGCAATTCTCTGCACCCCTTGGCTTACTGAAACATGGTTCAAGCTCTGCTTCCAGCATCACGAGGCCATCTCCCTGTGGGTTTTCTATCTGTGTCTTTTCTCCTCTTCTTATAACATCACCAGCCACATAGGATTAAGGTCCACCCTAAATCTGTGTGACCTTATCTTGGCTTGATTACAGCTGCAGTGATTCCACTTCCAAATAAGATCACATTCACAGGTACCAGGGGTTAGAATTTTGACATATATTTTGAGAGCACACAGTTCAATCCATGATACCAGGTGTTGTACCACAGTCATCCAGTTCTTCCCAGATGGTTAGACAGACTCTCGTCCAAAACACTGGGGAGATTATAAGATGGCGTTGGAGTAGGATAGAGCAGAATTGGCTTCCCTTGGCACAGGGGAGAAAATCTTGGCCGATCTATGGAGTAGAGGAGCAAGCAACAAACATACTTCAGCATATGTGAAAATAGGGGACCAAGGATTGTGGCGGAACTGAAAAACCGGACCCCAAGAGGAGTGCTGCAACACGGTAGGGTCCCAGGGACCAGTGCAGTCCAGGGGCTGCAGCCCTAGGCCCACCGCCCACTGCTGGGTTTGGCACAGAGTCCTTGGGAGAGAGCAAGGACAACTGCTCCCTCCCCAACCAAACAAGGTCTGAGTGGCACTGGGAGGAACTCAGTTGCTAGCAAACACACAAGGGCTGTGAGCACCCTTCGAGGCTGTGGACACCGGAGGGGTTGAGTCCTGATCCCCACAGTCACCAGTCTGGCTGGAGAGTTGGGCTGCGGGAGAAGCCCACCATTGTGTGGAACAGCAGGCTTGAATAGGAGGTATTTCTTAAAAGGAAGGAGTGAAAAGACAGACACTGTTTGGGGAATTCTCCTAAAGTGATCAATCGCTCCAGTCTCCCTGCCACCCAGCCAAGGGCACACAGGCACACACCACATGGGGAGAGCATCTCCATACCCCAGTCCACAGCAATAACCCTGGGGAAAGGCCCGATTCCCACACCCAGGGCACAGGGCTGAGGAGCCACATTAGCTTCCCAGAGAGCGAGCACTCCGCTGACTGCTGACCAAGGAAGAAAAGCCATACCAATCACCCCTCAGCCTGCTGAAGCCAGCAAGAGCAGAAAAACTGGTTTGGCCACTTTGAAACCAAGAGACTTTATAATTTTATTCTATTTTTTTAACAATTCTTAATTTTTAATTTTTTATTATTTGTATTCTCTTTTCATTTCTTTTTCCTCTCTTTCCTGCTCTCTTGTTTTATTCCTTCCTCCTTTCTTTCCTCCAATTTTATCTCATCTTCCTTCCTTTGTCTGCCTTTTTTATTTTTTTTAAATACCTACAAGTGAGACAAAATCCTGGATCTGTGAAAAGACCAAAGTTGAACCCAAAGAAGGGGCATCACAACAGCTGGGACAGTGAGACACATTTCACTCTGCTATTACAGAGAACCTGCAAGTTATTGCATATTTGTATTATTATTATTTTTCCAGTATTCTTACACCTTTTTTAAATAGTATTTTTGTATCCCTCTTCTTTTTGTATAGTCTGCTTTGCTAGGCTGGTTATATTGTATGACCTGACAGCTTTCCCCTGATATCTCTTTCATAGTGTATTGCTAATCTACTGTCCTTTAACTCACCTGTGTCCCATTAGCACACTACTCGAGGTTCTGTACTCCCTATTCTTGTTACCCAGATCTCATAGATTCTGTCATATGATTGTTGCCCTAATATTATTGTAAATAATTGCTGTTCCATGCAATTGTAATTACTTCACAACACCCCTCCCAGATCTTAGCCCATATCAAAGTTTCCTGAACTCTAATACTGTAGTGGTTAACTATATTCTCTCACACACTACACCTATTTACTATCCTTTCCTCTCACCTTACCTCAGAATTTGACCTCCCACAATCTCACTGCTTTCTAGATCCCACTCACAATCCTTCCTTCCCCAACAAGAGTCTTATCTTCTTTCCATCCTTTCTAAAAATCAGCTAGCTGGGTGGAAGACCACGGTTAACACTACACATAGCCAAAGGATCTCCTATCTCTTCTCTACTGGCTGCTACTGTAAATATCATAGAATACTCTCTTGCTGTCTTAAACCATTTTGCCTTCCCCCACCAACTGATCACAGAAAAGAGTAGGAGGAATAGGTGAACACCAGGATACCCACTGGAAGAGGAAACCCAACAACAAAAGAACCACTAACAGATAACAACAGAAGAAAGTGAAGGAGGTAGTGGTAACCACACAAACCTCAATCCAGGACCTATCTAGAAATACAACTAAACAGTAGAGACAGTACCCAATACAAACAACTGAACAAGAGCAAGAGAGAATCCTTAAAACCTTATACACACGGAAGAACCAGTTTCAACACAACCTGCCCTCACCAACACAACAAAATACAAGAGGTGGTGGACAGAGTGACCCTCATTTAACCAGCTGGTGGGAAGGAACCACCAAAGAAAGACTCAACAACAATCAAAACCCAAAGGCAAACACAAAGCCAACCTAAATGACAACCCAAGACCAGTGAGCTTGGGAGATCAAGGAAACTGCACCACTGAAACTCACTGCTATTCTACTAAAGAAGTTCACACCACAAACCCAGGGAGCAAGAACAGATCAATTTAAGAAGCTGAGGCTAACAAGAAGAGTCTCACAAACAATGGGAAGACAAAGAAACAATCCCCAAATGAAAGGAAAGGAGGAAGCCTCAGAAAGAATGCTAAATGAAATAGAGGCAATTCAACTATCAGATATTGAGTTCAAAGCAATCATTATCAGAAAGCTCAATGAGCTCACAATGAGCTACCAGAAACTATAGGGAAGCTACAATGAACTCACTGAAAACTACATCAATATGAAAAAAGGAATAGAAACTATCAACAAGGGCCAAGAGGAAATGAAGAATACAATTTCTGAACTGAAGAACACAGCAGAAGGAATGAAAAGCAGGATCGATGAAGCAGAAGATCAGATCAGTGAGCTAGAGGACAAAGTAGAAGAAATCACCCAGAAGGAGCAACAAAAGGAAAAGAGGCTCAGAAAGAATGAAGAGGGATTAAGAGAAATACAAGACAATATGAAACATAATAATATCCGTATAATAGGGATACCAGAAGGAGAAGAAGAGCAAGGGATAGAACACCTATTTGAGAAAGTAATGATGGAAAACTTCCCTAATTTGATGAGAGAAAAAGCCACACAAATCCAGGAAACACAGAGAGTTCCAATCAAGAGGAACCCAAAGAAGGTCACTTCAAGACATATCATAATTAAAATGGCAAAATACCAAGACAAAGAGAGAATCTTAAAAGCAGCAAGGGAGAAACAGGAAGTAACATACAAGGGAGCCCCAAAAATGTTAGCAGCTGACTTCTCAATGGAAACACTCCAAGGCAGAAGAGGTTGGCAAGAAATATTCCAAGTAATGAGAACCAGAGGTCTGCAACCAAGGCTACTGTACCCAGCAAGGCTCTCAATCAAGATAGAAGGCCAAATAAAAAGCTTTCCAGACAAAAGAAGTCTAAAAGAATACACCTCCACCAAATCAGCGCTGCAAGAGATGCTAAAGGGCCTGCTTTAAGGAAAAGAAGGAAGAGAGAGAGAGGTATGAAAATGGCAATGAATAAGTACCTATGAGTAATAACCTTATACGTAAATGGATTAAAGGCTCCAATCAAAAGACATAAAATAGCTGAATGGATAAGAAAGCATGACCCACACATATGTTGCCTATAGGAGACCCACCTCAGGACAAAAGATCTACACAGACTAAAAGTGAAGGGCTGGAAACAAAGTTTCCAAGCAAATGGACAGGAAAAAAAAAGGTGGGGTAGCAATACTCATATCAGACAAAATATACTTTCAAAAAAGGGCCATAAAGAGAGACCCAGAAGGTCATTTATAATACTCAAGGGAAGAATCCACCAAGAAGACATAAACATTGTAAATATATATGTGCCCAACATAGGAGCACCCAAACACATAAAGAAAATCTTAGAGGACTTTAAGAAGGATATTGACAGCAATACAATTAAAGCAGGGGATTTTAACACCCCACTGTCAAAAATGGACAGATCTTCCAAACAAAATATCAACAAAGATATTGTGGCATTGAATAATGCCCTAGAGGAAATGGGCTTAACTGATATATAGAGAGCCATTCATCCCAAAGAAGCAAAATACACATCCTTTTCAAACGCACATGGAACATTTTCAATGATAGACCACATGATAGGACACAAAGCAAGCCTTAACAAATTTAAGAAAATTTAAATTATACCAAGCATTTTCTCTGACCATAAGGGACTGAAACTAGAAACCAACTCCGAGGGAAGAAACCCAAAACACTCAAAATCATGGAGATTGAATACCATGCTATTAAACCATGAATGGGTCAAGAATGAAATAAGGGAAGAAATCAAAAAGTTTCTGGAAAAAAATGAGAATGAACTCACAACAACCCAAAATTTATGGGACACAGCGAAGGCAGTCCTGAGAGGGAAGTTCATAGCAATACAGGCCTACCTAAAAAAGATAGAAACATTTCAAACAAACAACCTAACCCTACATCTACAAGAATTCAGGGAAAAACAACAAAGACAGCCCAGAGCAAGCAGAAGGAAAGAAATACCCAAGATCAGAGCAGAATTAAAAGACATAGAGACTAAAAGCACAATTCTAAGGATCAATGAATCCAGGAGATGGTTCTTTGAAAAGATAAACAAAATTGACAAGCCTTTAAGCAGGCTCATCAAGAAAAAAAGAGAAAGGATCCAAATAAACACAATCAGAGATGAAAGAGGAGAGATTACAACAGATACCACAGAAATACAAAGGATTGTAAGAAATTACTATGAAGAACTGTATGCCAAGAAATTTGAAAACTTAGGTGAAATGGACAAATTTCTAGAAAAATATAATCTTCCAAAACTCAATAAAAAAGAAGCAGAAAGCCTGAACAGACCAATAACAGCAGATGAAATTGAAGCAGTAATCAAAAAACTCCTGACACACAGAAGTCCAGGTCCAGATAGTTTCACCAGTGAATTCTACAAAGCATTTAAGGAAGAGCTAATCCCTATCCTTCACAGACTATTCCAAAAAATCCAAAAAAATGGGAGACCCCCAAACTCTTTTTATGAGGCCAACATCATCCTAATTCCAAAACCAGATAAAGACACAACAAAGAAAGATAACTTCAGACCAATATCGCTGATGAACATAGACACTAAAATCCTCAACAAAATATTGGCAAATCACATCCAACAATACATTAAAAAGATCATACACCATGACCAAGTGGGATTCATTCCAGGGATGCAAGGATGGTTCAATATTCAGAAATCAGTAAATGTAATAGGTCACATAAACAAAAGCAAAGACAAAAATCACATGATCATATCAATAGATGCAGAAAAAGCATTTGATAAAGTACAGCACCGATTTTTGATAAAAACACTCAGCAAAGTGGGAATAGAGGGAGCATTCCTCAACATAATAAAGGCCATATATGAGAGACCTACAGCCAACATCAGATGCAATGGGCAAAAACTAAAATCTTTTCCACTAAGATCAGGAACAAGACAAGGCTGTCCACTTTCACCACTTCTATTCAGTATAGTATTGGAAGTTTTAGCCACAGCGATCAGACAAGAAAAAGAAATAAAAGACACCCAAACTGGAAAGGAGGAAACAAAACTGTCATTGTTTGCAGATGACATGACAGTGTACCTAGAAAATCCCCTATAGACTCTGCTAAAAACTGCTTGACCTAATAAACGAATTTGGCGAAACTGTGGGATACAAAGTAAATATCCAGAAATCAAAGGCATTTTTGTATATCAACAATGAAAGAGCAGAAACAGAAATCAGGAAAAAAATCCCATTTGACATAGCAAAAAAAATAAAATAAAATACCTAGGAATAAACCTAACCAAGGAAGTAAAAGACCTGTATAAAGAAAACTGCACAACACTGAAGAAAGAAATCAAGGAAGACACGAACAAATGGAAACATATACCATGTTCATGGATTGGAAGAATTAACATCATCAAAATGTCCCTACTACCCAAAGCAATTTACACATTCAATGCAATACCTAGTAAAGTACCAATGGTATATTTCACAGACATAGAACAAACACTTCAGAAATTTATATGGGACCATAAATGACCTGAATAGCTTCTGCAATTTTGAGAAAGAAAAGCAAAACAGGAGGGATCACAATACCTGATACCAAACTGTATTACAAGGCCACTATAATCAAAACAGCCTGGTACTGGCATAAAAACAGGCACATGGACCAATGGAACAGAACAGAGAGCCCAGAAATAAGTCCAAGTCTCTATGGGCAATTAATATTTGACAAAGGGGCAGCAACATAAAATGGAGTAAAAACAGTCTCTTCAACAAATGGTGTTGGGAAAACTGGACAGGTATGTGCAAGAAAATGAAACTTGAGCACCAACTTACACCATACACAAAAATAAATTCAAGGTGGATAAAAGACTTAAATATAAGCCATGTCACCATTAAAGCCCTAGAGGAAAACATAGGCAGGAAAATCTCAGATATTTCATGCAGCAACATTTTTACTGATACGTCCCCCAAAGCAAGGGAGACAAAGGAAAGAATAAACAAATGGGATCTCATCAAAATAAAAAGCTTCTGCACAGCTAAAGAAAACAGTATTAAAATAAAAAGAGATCCAAATGTATGGGAAAACATATTTGCCAATAATACCTCAGACAAGGGTTTAATCTCCAAATTATATAAAGAACTTATATGACTCCACTCTAAGAAGACAAGCAACCCAATTAAAAAATGGGCAAAGGACTTGAACAGACATTTCTCCAAGGAGGACATACAGAGAATCCAGAAACACATGAAAAGATGCTCAATATCGCTAGCTATCAGAGAGGTACAAATTAAAACCACAATGAGATACCACTTTACACCAGTCAGAATGGCCATCATAAACAAAGCAACAAATAAGTGTTGGAGAGGTTGTAGTGAAAAGGGGACCCTAGTACACTGTTGGTGGGATTGCAGACTGGTACAACCACTATAGAAAACAGTATGGAATTTTCTCAGAAAACTAAAAATGGATCTGTCTTTCGACCCAGCAATTCCACTGCTAGGATTATATCCTAAGAACCCTAAAACACCAATCCAAAAGAACCTATGCATCCCAATGTTCATAGCAGCACAATTTACGATAGCCAAGTGTTGGAAGCAACTTAGATGCCCATCAATAAATGAATGGATCAAAAGACTATGGTACATTCACACAATGGAATTCTATGCAGCAGAAAGAAAGAAGGAGCTCCTACCCTTTGCAACAGCATGGATGCAACTGGAAAGTATTATGCTAAGCGAAATAAGCCAGGCAGTGAAAGACAAATACCATATGACCTCACCTTTAACAGGAACCTAAACAACAAAACAAAGAAACAAGCAAAATATAAACGAAGACACTGAAATAAAGAACAGACTGACAGAGTTCAGAGGGGAGAGGAGAGGGAATTTCATGGGAAAAGGGGAAGGGTTTACAGGAACAAGTATAAAGGACACATGGATAAAAACTAGGGGTGGGTGGAAATTGGAGGGAGGAGGGGAGGGCTGGGTGGGTGGGTTGGGATGGGAGTAAAAGATAGAAAATTGTACTCCAACAACAATTTAAATAAAAATTTTTTAAAAAGGAAAAAAAGAAAAAAACATTGGGAGGCATGAAGTTTAAGTTGAACATCAACTGCATTTTTCATGATACAAAGTGATTATTCTTTCACATACTTTTTTTTTAATGTAGACATGCATGGCCTTTGCTCTCAATATTAGAACCATAATGAAGGAAAATTAAAGGAGGTATGCCACCAGCATTGTACTGAAAGAATACCTCATCATCTGCAAAATTGTCAGGTAAATTTTAACTCCAAAATTTTTGTTTTAGTGTTAGTGACTAGAAGCAGAATAAACAGTCTGATCTGCAGTTGGCTTGCTATGCTTATGGCATTAGAATATTTGAAAAATATTGTTGGGAAGCATAAAGTAAGAAAATTTAATATGGAAGTTATTGATGCAGTCTCAGGAGGAATAGGTTTTCAAACAATAGATGCATTTTATTGCTGGTTTTAATATTCACTACATTTTCAGCAGTCTTTCTGTATAAATATTAAAGATATCTTAAAGAGTAATTTATATGCAAATATATGGATATTAAATATCACATGATTGTAAAGCTATTAGATACTGTTTTTAAGCCTACAGGAAAAACTAATTTGTGCCTAATTCACATTTTTGATATTTCAGTAAGGGTTCAGCTTAATTTCACCTTTGCTTTATGAGAAAATAATTTGCTAAGCATATTTATCTTGTGAAGAAATTGCCCTGCTTATGTGACAAATTGTATACATATTCCTTGTAGCCTGGAAACATTTACATATGAATAATTGATATGCTAATTATAAATCATTCTTAGCTGTTAGTTAAATTAAGTTTTCTAAGTTTCACTTCTATAGAAACTGTCTAGTTCAAGGCTGAGTACAGCATGATAGCGGGTACTATAAAACAGCATTTCTATATAAGAAAAATCTTTTAAATTATTTGAATAGACCTATTCTTATTTTAGACGAAACAACTTAGAACATACTGTTTCCTTTATCAGACACTATTCCTAATTGGTAGTTTGTTCACATTCTGAAAAGCAAAATGTGAGTAGGTTGATACTAAGGTTGATGCTTCTTACAAATGAGTGGAAGATGACTCCTGGAACACCAGGGAATTTTTCTTATGCAATGTGGATAGAGTTTCATTGGTTCATATGAAAATAATCAGGTCATTGCACCAGACTGGATTCTGTTGGCACAAGGAAGGTGCTGGAGATGTGCACGTCTGACATTGTTCAACGGGATTCAGGGAAATCTGGCTGAATCTGTTACAGAAATTAATAGAGCAGAACACAAGTCCTCAAGGAGTCAAACAGCTAGTGGCAGTTATTGGGAATAATGGATAGAATGCATGCCCCAAAATGCTGGGAGAAAAACTGACTTTGTGGTTCAGATATTTCCCAGAGAAGCAGAGCAGATCACAGACCTGAGGCCTACACAAACTCTTCTGAGTACATGATTGCCACTTTCCCCAGCCCTTGCTTCCTCCCCCACTCTGATAGGCCTTAAAAGACTTCAAACAAATTGGAGGAAATACTGACAACCATCACCATGCTAGATCAGGCATGGGCCAGCATGTCATCTTAATGTGCACCTCACGTGATTATATGAGATCCATTTTATACAGTTATGATATCACAAATTCCTCAGATTTACACAATAGGAATGTGATTAATGTCTGTTATTTGTATTTTAGATGTAGGTCTTCTGATTGACTAATTAAACAGGCTTAATTAGTGAGGAGCATTTTAGCTTTGGGTTAGCACTCTTAGTAACAGAAAGGTAACTATTATTTGACCACTTGATTTAACATATATTTTTTGACCCCAAATGGTCCTTCTAATTTATGAAAGCAGTTCTCTTGAAAGATTGAACTATGATATAAATTGAATAAATATATAAATATTTATATATGTGATATATGTTACATATATTTGGTGTGCTTATACTGATATTTTACTATTGAGAGGCTATTCCAGTAGTGATTGTGTTGTATAGAGATTACAAAGACCAGGGTGTGGGATGGCTGCTTCTGGAAACCCAAGATGGTACCAAGGGAAAATGAGAAGTGCCAGTTTTTGAATGTGTGGCTCAGAACTGAAATTTAAAATCTCTATCAAATCTTTAAAAGGCTTCTTGTTTTGTTCAGGCACAACAGAGAAAACACTGAGTCTGATCATAAAGGTTACAAAGTTGCAGGGCCATTTAAATGTAGAACTTTTGTAGGTCTCTTGACTAACATGAAGCCATAGGGTGAAAAGGGAGTCACTTTGGTAAAAATAGGTAAGATGAAGAGATCGGAATCCCTAAATCACCCTAAACCTTCTTTCCTTAAAGAAGCAGCCATTCCATTCATGAGAGAATCAACATTACTTTCCATAAAATCTTCCACCTCAGGCACTTGCCCCAAGAATGCCTGATTCCCATAGGGACCTCTCATTGCCAGGGGCCCAAACAAGAGATTTTTATCCTATAGCAGCCTCAGTGGAGAAGTAAAAGACCTACTCTGGGAAAAGATGTCCTTCACCCAAAAGAGTGGCAGAAACTTGTTAATGTAAATATTACCAAGGTAAAGATGCCAAGGGCAAGAGAAGTACCCAGACCTTCCAGGAATTATTGGAGGTTGTCTCTTAACTGAATCCAATTCTTAGAGGCCCAAACTCCACTATGATTCCCTGGTCAGATTAAGTGGCTTTGGAAGGTAGTTTAAAAATGAGGATAGAGTCTGAGCCATCTGACAAGACATCTGGTAGAATAATGGCCACGTGTTGTGTTTCCTTCCTTGGTCCTAGAATATACACTTGGTAACTAGAAGAATCCCTAGATTTGTTCTTGTGCTGTGAGGATTAATGGTAAGCTTGTCAAGTGGAAGCCATTCAATCACACCTGTACCAAGATAGTAAATTCAGAGCAATACTTTTATCCCAAGAAACTGGCTGAAATCAATGCTATTATCCAATAGTACACAGAAAATTTGGTGGTGATGATTACTGTGGCATGCCCATTAACTTACCTTTTTAGCTAATATAATACAAAGCCAGACAGGCCTTTCAAAATAAATGGCTAAATATTATTACAAACTTAATCAGTTTTTACCAATCACAACTGTGGTAAAAAAAAAAAGCATTTTTAGTAGATATAATCAATATATCCCAATAATCCTATGTTGCTTTCTTTAGACTTCCTATCAAGAAAGATAATCACACTCAGAAACAGCTAAACAATTTACTGCCTTACCTCAGGACATGGCAGCTCCTCCGCTTTTGCTCATGCTGTAATGTAGAGGGACCTTGATTCTCTATTATTCCTCAGAATAGCACACTGGTATGTTATATTGATGATGTTATGCTGATTGGTCTGATAGCAGGATATGACACACTTTCTAGCTGCCTAACTTGGTAAGACACGCAATGCAAGAGGATATGAAATGAACCCTGTAAAAAAAGTTAAGGCACTTGATGTATCTGTACAGTTTGTAGGAAAGTGGGTATGTCCGGATTTTCCTTCTAAAGTGAAAGGCAATTTACACCATACCCTGTGAGGAAAGAAGCGCAATGTGTGTTTTGATTCTTAGGATAACTGAAGAAAACACATACCATTGGTGACTAATCTCTGACCCATTTACCAGCCAGTTTAGCACAAGGTTTGATGGAGAAAGGACTCATAGTGGGCCCAGACTGCAGCATAAGTTGCCCCTACCATTCAGGCCTTATGACAATCCCTACCACACCCAATGGCAATGGAAATACAAGTGGAAGAGATGCTACATGAAGCACCTGGCAAGACAGAGTGAATTAAAGGGTAGGAATGGGGATTAAGGACATGCCCTCTTCTGCACAGTTATCAGGTTGCCGCTGCAGCCTGGCGGAGACTGGCCTGGCCTGTAAGTGGTAAATTCAAACTATTTCTCATGGCCTGAGTGTTACGTGGTCGCTGAATGATGAAGCTGATATGAGCAGCAGCATCTCAAGCTTAAGTGAAAATATGTATGAAAGAATGAATGCATGTTACATTTTATCACTTTAAAAACATTTCATTCCCCTTTGACATTACTTTGTTCTGATTGATACATTTCTTTAATCAAAAGGAAATAAGGTGAAAGGAATTCATTAAGAATATTTAACTTTTTGAAGAGTATAGACACATTTTAAGTATCAATTCATATGGCACTGAAACAAAAAAAAATAGTCTAAGGGCTCCACCAAAGAGCAGATGGTGATGCAAAAAATAACTGCGGGTTCCTTCAAGTGTCTTTTGGTATGCACTCTCTTCCTTTCAGTAACAAATAATTGCACACATAGAATTTCCATATCTGGCATATTTATCCATTTATTCATTATTCAGAGGCAGAGAAAGAGAGCACACCTGAATAATAAACAGTGGATTTTAAATGTTTCTATGTCTTTGGATATATGGATTGATAAATGAAATGCTTAAAATTTCACTGATTCAGTCTCTTCATCTCTAAATAGGAATATAGCTTAAGTTAATAATTCTAAAAATATATTGATGTTACTCATAAATTTAATGACATCTGTCCAAAGATTTTTCTTAAAAGTTAAACAGAAGTTTAAGTGTATTGTCTTTATGATGATTAATTAGATTACTGATGCTTAACAAATATTAATAATATTTAAAACTATTTAATGGAATCCAATTTGATTTGGCAACCCACGTGTTCTGTCAACCATGAAAAAAAAAGATGTTCAATGATGCTAGGTTGGTTTGCTTTAGAGGTTTAACCAGTTTTATCTAGTCTTTTGAGTTTAAAAACATAAGAATTCTTAAAATTTTAGATATTCTCAGCTTGGTTTAAAAGAGCTAAAGACACTAAGCCTCATTTAATGAGGCTTAACTAAGTTTAATGAAGCTTGAAAATTTTAATAAAGTTTGTTTTAATGGAACATAAGACCTCCTTTCTATTAAGATTATGAAGATTTTTTTAATATCTGGAAAGTACCTTAATTCCTAGGGCAATTATGAATACAATGAAAATCTATTGATAAATCAAGATGACTTCTAAAGGATATGATACTCCATTATCCTTTTTGGACTGGAGGGAAAAAGCACATCGGGGAACTGTAATTGTGAGTATTCCAATAAAACAGCAGATAATATAATAGACTCTTAGAATTTTAAGAAGCCTTTTCTGCCATTTGATTTCATCATTTATTCAAGGCAGAATCTCTCTATACTCTATGCATGAAATGCTGTCATTTAGCTGTAACGTTGAACAACACCTGTGATAAGCTTACTACTACTGTACTCTACAAAGTATCACAACGGACTTTTGATCAACCTTTTATGGACAACTAACTATTTTACACTGAGATACAAAATGGTATTATGAAGCCAGACTGACTTTCATTTGAGTATTGACACCAGTAGTTACCAGTTGCTTTTATACACCTAACTAGTAATAAAACAGAGTACTTAAGAACATGTCATAATAGTGATAAATTGTAACAGTTGGAAATTACAGTCACACCATAGTACTCATTGGCTTTAGAACTCATCAAACCCTGTATTCAGGTTTTCAAGAGAAAAATATGTTTCAGCAATCTGTTTGCTTGGGATTCATCACACTTGCTGGAACCTGCATGAGTCACGATGCCACCCTCAAGAGAAAATGCTTCATTTCTCATCGTTTGCTTGGTACTGGTTGATTTCAGCACCCATCAGGCATTTTTCAGAATTAATTAACCAGGAGACCCAGGTATCAGTGTATCAACCACCCCACCATTCTTTTCACATTGTTTCTCTAAGTGCTGACTCTGACTAATATATAGCTTATAGATAAACAGCATATTTGCATGAGAATCCTAGGAGCTAACTTCAAAATGTACAGACTCCAACCTTCAGGCATCCTAGCTCTGAGAGATTTGCTGACCGTCAACAGTGGAGCCAAGATGACCAGAAGCCAGGATGACTAAACAAGGATGATGCACACCAGATGATCACTGTCCTTATCGGAATGAACTGTGCTCATCTGCAGGCAGAGAACATTTCAAACTCCTCCCTTGATCTCTTTTTTTGTTCCCTCCTTGTAAAAACCTCAGCCACCATGGGGATGGAGAATGAGCTTTGAGACATGAGTCCTCCATCTTCCAGGATGCTGGCACCTGAAAATAAACCACTTCCCTTTACATCAGCACCTGCCTCTCGAGTATTGGCTTCCATAGCTGCAGCCAGCCAGACCTGCATTTCAGTTACAATGTCTTCTAGACTTAAGACTGCCTGAGTTTACACTGAAGCACAAATGCTTATTAGCTGCAATGCCTTAGGAGTGTCATCTAAACCTCTCTGAGCTTTGATGACTCAAGAGAATTTAAATGTCTTCATGAAATTGTTGTGTGGCAGTGTGCACTGTTTAGTCAATTTGGATAAGGGTTATTTGGGAATTCTCTTTGCCATTCTCATACATTCTGGATATTAGAGAGTATTTCAAAATAAAAAGCAAAACAAACATCATAAAAATAAAATGCAGCTCTCCTGAACATCACAATTGTGTTTTGATTTTTGTCTTAGTCTATTCTGTAAATCTTATTTTTAATTGCAGTGTTTAATCTACTTAAATTTAATGTAATTATATGACTGATTTTGCTAATTTTCTTGATATGTGTTTTCTATTTTCTCCTCTGTTCTTTGTCTTTTGACCCTTTTTTCTGCCTATTTAGAATGAGTATTTTCAATTTTTTCCATTTCATTTTTCCCCCTTCATTGTTTATATGTGTACCTTTTTGTTTTAATGTTTTAGCATTTTCTCTAACAACTAAAATAGTATTCTTAATTTATCACAGTCTTTCTTGAATTGATATTAAACCAATTTATGTATAATATATGATGGTTACAAAAGTAGTCTTCCCTGTTACTCCCTTGTTATCCTTTTTTTCTAGTTATGATGCAATTTATCACTATGTGTGTTATAAACCTCACAACATGTTACTATTTGTACTTTAAACAGATGCTGTATTTTGAAAAAATTAGAAAAAAGTATTTTATATGTATTTATTTACCATATATAGTGATCTTCCATCCTCCCTGGCTCTACCATTCCAACTTGTATTATTTTTGTTTAGACTGAAGGATTTCCTCTAGCATTTCTTGTAGCACAGAACTGTTGGCCTCAAGTCCTATTGCTTTTGTTTACCTAAAAATGTCTCCATTTAACCTTTACTCTGAAACAATATTTATGCTTGATATATAAATCTAGGTTTATAGTTGCCTTTCTGCTTTTGTTTTTGGGGAAATCATTTTGTTTTTAGGGTTTTTCTATTTTTCAACCACTTTAAAGATGTCATTTTATAATTGTTGGCATGCTTTGTTTATAATGAGAAGTCAGCCACCAGATTTAACTTTCCTGGCCTTTCCTCAGTAAGTAGATTTCTTACAATTTTTTGGCAGACTTTCTTCTGTCTGGCTGAACCAGGCCCACCAGTTGCTCCAGGACTGTTCTGGGACTTACTGCTCACATATCAACCAATCCTCTCTGTAGAAATCACGTCATCAAAACTTTATTCCATCAATTGCTCTCCAATAATCCCACAGATAAGTATGGTTTTTCTATTTTTTTAGGTTCCCCTTTGTGCTAACACAGGAGTGAAAGCAATCAATATCTTTTTATATCCCAATCAAAAATGAAATCCCCTGTCACCTGGTTCTAATGATGTTGTACCTATAAAGTTTTTTTTGGATATCTTTGTTCTTATATTCGGTCCTTTATTGGTGCTACAGTTGGGTTGCTGAAAATGCTCTTTAAAATTTTTTTTCAGTTGCAGTTGACATTCAATATATTATTAGTTTTATGTGACAGGATAGTGGTAAGACACTTATAGACCTTATGAACTGATCCTCCTGATAAGCCTAGTATTTCCCTGATATCATACATAGTTACCACAACATTATTGACTTAGTCTTAGTCTCAAATCATTGATTTGAGTCCATATTTTCTATGCTGTACTTTACACAACCCTGTGACTAATCTGTAACTTCCAATTTGTACTTCTTAATCCCTTTACCTTTTTTATCCAGCACCCAAACTCTCCTCCCACATGGCAACCATCAGTTTGTTAGCTGTATCTATGAGTTTTTTTTCTGTTTTGTTTATTTATTTTGTTTTTTTAGATTCCACATATAAGTGAAATCATATGATATTTGTCTTTCTCTGACTTATTTCACTTAGCATAATACCCACTAGTCCATCCATGTTGTCACAAATGGTAAGATTTCTTTTTTTGTTTGTTTATTTTACTGATTTTACTATTACAGTTGTCCCATTTTTCTCCCTCCATCCCCTTCTGCTCTGCAGCCCTCCCCCCACATACCAGCATCTCCCCTTAGTTCATGTCCATGGGTTGTACATTGGCTTCTCCATTTCCTATACTATTTTTAACCTCTCTATTTTGTACCTACCAATTGTGCTTTGTAATCCCTGTACTTTTTCCCTTTTTCTTCCCCTTTCCCTTCCCTGCTAACAACATTCCATGTGATCTCCATTTCTGTGATTCTGTTCCTGTTATAGTTGTTTGCTTAGTTTTTTGTTTTATTGCTTTTTTTTTTTAGGTTCAGTTGTTGATAATTGTGACTTTGCTGTCAATTTACTGTTCATATTTTTTATCTTCTTTTTCTTAGATAAATTCCTTTAACATTTCCTATAATAAGGGCTTGGTCATGACAACTCCTTTAACTTGACCTTATCTGGGAAGCACTTTATCTGCCTTTCCATTCTAAAGGATAGCTTTGCTAGAAAGAGTAATCTTAGATGTAGGTTCTTGCCTTTCATGGCTTTGAATACTTCTTTCCAGCCCCTTCTTGCCTGCAAGATTTCTTTTGAGAAATCAGCTGATAGCTTTATGGGCACTCCTTTGTAGGTAATTCTCTCTTTTTCTCTTGTTGCTTTTAAGATGCTCTCCTTATCTTTAATCTTGGGTAATGTAATTATTGTGTGTCTTCATGTGTTCTTCCTTGGGTCCAATTTCTTTGAGGTTTTTTGAGCTTCCTGGACCTCCAAGTCTATTTCTTTCACCAGAATGGGGACGTTTTCCTTCATTATTTTTTCAAGTAAGTTTTCAATTTCTTGCTCTTCCTCTTCTCCTTCTGGCATCCCTATGATTCAGATGTTGAGTGCTTAAAGTTGTCCCAGAGGTTCCTAAGCCTCTCCTTATTTTTTTTGAGTTCTTGTGTCTTCACTGTGTTCTGGCTGAATGTTCATTTCTTCCTTCTGCTCCAAATCATTGATTTGAGTCCCAGTTTCCTTCCCTTCATTGTTGGTTCCGTGTATATATTTTTTTAATTTCACTTCGCATAGTCTTCACTTCTTCCTCTATTTTGCATCTATACTCAATCATTTGTGACCATGACAATTACCAGTGTTTTGAACTCTGCATCTGATAGGTTGGATATCTCCTCATTGCTTAGTTCTTTTTCTGGAGTTTTGATCTGTTCGTTCACTTGGGCCATATTTCTTTGTCATGGCATACCTGTTATGTCATAAGGGACAAAGTCTTAGGTATTCACCTGGGCAAGCAATCCACATTGTTTTATTGTGGTACTGTATGTGGCAGATGGGTTAGAGAGGGAACAATGCCAGTTTCTCAGCTCTCACCCCACTTTCAGTCATTTCCTCTGCTACCCACAAGTGAATTGGTCCCTCTGGTGCTGATTCCCAGGTGTGTGGGCTTGTCTACATTCTAGGACCCTGTGGGTCCCTCCAACAGCCTCTCCTGTGAGACTGGCAGTTTCTCCCACTGCTGCAACCCCCACTGGTCTTTACAGCCAGAGGTTTTGAGGTTTTTATTTCCTATTTGGAACCCTGGGTTGCACAGACTGTCTCGCTGCCCAGTTGTTCCTCCTGGTTTATATGCACACAAATGTGGAACCTCCCAGTCCTTCAGCCTCTGCCTTGCTACACATCTTCTCCACCCAGCTGCCTATCTCTGCCCCTCCTACCAGTCTGTGTGAATATTTCTTCTTTAACTCCTTGGTTGTAAGACTTCCATACAGTTTGATTTTCTGGCAGTTCTGGTTGGTTTTGTTTTAAAATTTGTTGTTGTCCTTCTTTTGGTTGTTCGAGGAAGCAAAGCATATATACTTATGCTTTCATCTTTCATAAATGCAAACATTTCATTATTTCTTTATCCATTCATCTATTGATGGACACTTAGGTTGCTTCCATATTTTAGCTATTGTAAATAAGGTTGCAATGGACATAGGGATGAAATTTTACTTGATTATGATGTATGATCTTTTTAATGTATTGTTGAATTTGGTTTGCTCATATCTTGTTAAGGATTCTTGCATTTATGTTCATCAGAGATATTGGCATGAAATATCTTTTTCATACCTTTATTTCAGTCTGTGTGTGTCTTCTGATCTGAAGCAGTTGTATTATAGACAATAGATGTATGGGTCTTGTTTTCTTCTCCATTTGAATTGCTGGAAATTTGTTATGTTACTTTTAAATCATATAATCTTGGCTTATAGTAAGCTTGCACTTAATCATTCTTATTTAGATAAAGTTAGTCTTCTGTAACAGAGATCAAGAAATCATATTTTGGCTGAATGTTATAGTGATCTTGGTGAAATAAAAAAAAATTAAAGAACAATCTTTCAGAAAAGTGTCCTTAGTAAAGAAGTTATTTTGCCTTCTAAATAACTTAAAAATAATTAATTTTAATAACACTTACATATACTTGCAAGGGTTAAACTCAGTCTACTTATCTTCAGTCTACTTATCTTCATAATCTTCAGTCTACTTATTTTTTATTAACAACAATGTAAACATTCACCAATATTCATTCTTCTAGTATATTGCCCAATATATATTATATCTAAAAAATTCCCAATAGTGGTGTTATATTCACACCTTCAATGTCTAGGGTTTTCAATGTTTTTCAATGTAATTATCTGAATAATTGTGTAATTATCTTAATAATCTAAGGAAGCAAATGTGTGTTCTCTCTGTTTCTGTGTCTCTCTTTCTCTCCTTCTCTTTATCTTATTTGATAATTTTATATAATGTGTTCCAAATTGGAACTTTTTTCTTATTCTTGTTCTAAATATAGTGTTAAAAGTATTCATCATTTCATAACATAATTTTTATGGTTCACAGCTGTTCACGCTATTCTTGGGAGATATTTTTATTTTATTGTGGTTATTTATATAATATTACCTACATCATTTATAAATGCACATTTAAAATCTGAGCACATCAAAAGCCTTGCACTGTAGTCCCAGATACTTCTCCTTTTCTTAGTTGAAATCTCTTAGATTTGAAACAACTAAATTTTATTTTTTAAATTTATTATTAATTTGAATGGCATTAACATTTGGAAATGACCATATAATCATATCTATCTTTTTTATGAAGTTTAAGGCATTTTTGATCAAGTTATTCATTTTTCTTAAAAAAATATATTCTTTTTCTTTTCTAGGAGAAAATCATTCTGGACTCCTGGGCCAAGATTCTGAAAATAACATTCTGTTCATTAGCTATTTAACTAATTAATTTATTTAATCTTCCAAAAGTCACACCTTTCTCCAGAAAAGAAATGGAAATATCATTAATTGTATCCCTTTTGTCCTTGATTATTATCTATGAAAATGTAAATTGTGGTAATTAGCTCTAACTCACAAAAGCTCTTTATTAACCACGATTTCCTGAGGCAAATGTAGTATCTCACTCAGACTTTGGCTAACTACACTAAAAATATTTCCCCCATCTGTACTTTTTTACTGCATTGGTATTCTACTCCAAGTTACCAAAATAAAATATTGTTATCAAAATATACATAAATTTTCTTATGTATATTTTATGTATATTATGTAATTTACTCACACTTTCAAAAGAGTCCCAAGAGATGACGGGTTTAGAACAGAGAAAGAACAAATGAAAGAAAGGTCAGAGAAAGCAGCCAACTAAGCATTTGACATGTGCTGTCCCAAGCTGAGAATCCTCAAGTCAGTACCCAGCTCTATGCCTGACTCTTTCATTTAATCCCTTGAGCAAAATTTTATTTCAAATAATTATTTTTTCTCCATAATTCCTTACTCTTGTGCTCTCTATATATTCCTAAAAACCTTGTCAGCCATAGAAGACTGACAGATGCAGAAGGTGCTTGCAGAATTACTTTTCCCATTTCATCATTTAGAATAAAACCAAAGCTGAAGGAAGGTAGGAGAGATTAGAATGGGAAAAATAATTTGTAGAGTTCCTGAAGTAGGAAATCAACAAGTCTTTATTATGAGAGCTACAGTGTTCTTTGGAAAAAAATCAACACCACTGTGCCTCAAAATGTGGAATCTTCATTGACCCCTTATTCTTGAACTACCCACTATCTGACAGTCTTCTTGAAAATTTTCTGAACTGAAATGAGGAACTGACTGATAGAGGAATAATGATTTCTTTAAAGGATTTTTTTTTCTTGGCCTATATGGCATTAAACTATCTCAACAAACATTGGATGGAAATTTTAATGTGCCTTTCTGTAGTTTTCTTAAGATTCTTGTGCTTGAATTTTGTTAAGTTTTGGATTTGAACAATTTGTTAAAATTGTCATCAAATTTGGAAAAATTTTGACCATTACTTCTTCAAATGTATTTCCAGTCCCCTTGTTTCTTTTGAGATTCAATTACACATGTTAGGCCACTTAAATTTTCCCACAGTTCTTAACTTTTTTGTCCGTATTTTTAAAGTAATTTCTTTTCTGATTTTCATTTTAGGTAGTTTATACTGTTCTTTTTATCAGAGAAATTTTTAGGTTTCATTTCTAGAAGTTTTTATAGGAACACTTTACATAGATTCAATATTACTTCTAAACTTGCTCAATTTTTTTTCTAGCTTTCTGAACATATGGAATATAGTTACAATAACTATAGTTTCTATAGTTATTTGCTTATTTATAATAAGCATATAGTTTCTCATATGCTTATTATAAATTCTATTGTGTTATTTATGAGTATGTTTTGTGTGTGTGTGTGTGTGTGTGTGTTCATTATGCATCAGTGTTTTCCCACTCTTTGGTATGCCTGGTAATTTTTGACTAGAAGCCAGATATTATGAATTTTACCCTTTTGGGTGCTCTATGTATTTGTATACCCTATATATTCTTGAGGGATTTGTTTTTCTGGAAAGTCTTAAAAACTCTTTGAATTTTTCAAAGCATACTTTTAAAATTTATTATCTGGAGCCAAAGCAGCCTTAATCTAGGGCTAATTTTCCCTCCTGTTGAAGCAACACCCCACCACCAAGGCATTTTTGGATTGTGGGAAGACCAGCTTTTCCAGGTCATGCACAAGCTGTCTGAATTGGTCCCTTTGTTCATATTAGATGGTTATTTGACTAGACTCATGTAATTTGTGCTAAGCTGAACACTTGAATGAGACCTTCAGAAAATCTCCAGAGTAATATGTCTGTGTAGCTCTTGTCTCTCCGGAACTCTTTGTGGCACATGGACACCTTGGCCTCCCCAGGCTCTAAGTTCCATCTTTCCAACTCAGAAGTTCACTAGGATCCCTGGGTTCCCCCCCCCCCCAGTGCAGCACCCTGCAAAGTCACAGGCAGTAAGTTAAGGCGATTATAAGATTTACCTCATTTTCCTTCCTCTCTTATAGCTTAGGGATCAGTTTTGTGTTACCTTATATTCATTAATTGGAAAAATATGCACACCCATTTATTGTTTTCATATGAAAGTATAAATTCTGTTACTCCACTCCATCCATGCTGGAAACCACAGTCCCCTGTGAGTTTGTATTTTGTTTTTAAACTATCCCATATTTACACTATATAATCACTTTAAAGTACAAAAAATACCTGTTGGATCATTTATATTTAAATCTCAGGAACAAGCAACTTGTGAGACTTTTGCAAAGAAATTAGACTTCATATTTTTTAAATGTAATAGTTTTCATAACCATTTTAAATTAATAATCCAAAAGTAAGAAAGCAATCCAGCAGTAATTTTTTTTTCTGAATGGCCTTTGCTACTTTCAACAGTTTTAGACTTTAGCACAGAATCTTTATTTTTTCAAATAGAATAAATTCCAGTGAAGTTTTAAAAAAAATATAGCACCAGTTAAAGCCTGGTCAGAGAGTTTTGGCTTAAATCTAATAAAAAATAACTAAAATTCACTTGCATACTTTCTCTTTGCATACATCATTTTAAGTTGTAATTCTTATGATTTATGTCTGAGGTTTTAAGTATTGGATAATGGCAAATTTATACATTTTTAAATGACATATACAAGGTCATACACAAACCAACATAGATACCATTATTTCAGTCTCCTAGAAAGCTAAATTTGAAGTCCATACTTTATATAGAGTAGGAAATAATATTGGGTGTTACAATAATGAATGGATGGGAAGATAATTCTGCCTTAGTGATAATTTAACTTAACTGCTTGTCAGGGCCACAGATCAATTCTTATGAGTAAAGTACTCTTTTAAATATTAGTAACAAAATGTATTTATATTATAAAAAGATAGAATAATACTTTTACTATACTTTTAATTTGTAAGCATATTTTTCAAGTAGAAATTATCTATTTTAAAAGATGAACTTAGCATCATAATGTTTGTTTATAAGACTGCATATTAATCAATTAATTTATATTCTAACAGCTCAACTCTCAGTCTCATTCCACTTGTTGTACAACAAAGGTCTTGAATTTTTTCCTATGCCTCTTTTTTCAAGGCAATAAATCTCAAACATAAATCAAATTAAGTTCTCTATGCTTTTCACATCCTATTTGCAAACTATTATCTTGTGGTGTTGTGTGCAAATAATACAACAGAAATAGAAAGAAAAATGTTAGCAGAGAACACCAATGAAATCAAATCTCCAAGACATAAAAACTAAAACCAATAAATCTACAATGAAGATATTAAAAATGGTCAGCAATCTTTGCTTTGTTAAACTCCATAACTTTCTTTCTTTCTTGATAGTGTTTGCATCATTCCAGAATGACAATTTCCTAAGACTCAGATTTCCATACCACCTGTGAATATCACAGACATAACATGGTCCCAGAGCACTCCAACAACAGTCTAAGCTCAGCAGTGGAATCTATTCTGACTCCCTAGATTTGAAGTAATGTTCACCTCCTCCTCTTTGCATGCAAATTCAAATACATAAAAAAATAATTGATTTGTCCAATATGTCTTTGGGTCAGATAACAAAGGTAAAGTGAAATGCAATTTACTTCCATTTTTGTGCATGTTATGATTTGTTCTATTTTTAAAAAGTCTTTGTAACTATGACATGAAAAATAAAATATAATTTAAGCAAATTCTGTGTTGTGGACAATTTGAATATAAACTTTTCTCAAATATAAGAAAATATAAAGTGAATGCAAGAATAGCATTTTCTTTCCATGAAATAGTTAATTGCTTACCTCGGTTGATTTAAGTTCTTGAGAAGAGAAAGAAATTCAACTTGTATCATGTATACCTCATTGCACATGGTTTGTAAATCTTTGTCTATAAGAGAGGGAGAAATCAGAATTTGAGAACTCTGAGTGACTGAAATGTGTACAGAGACTAACTCTGAGAATTGAAAGAACATGAACTATAAGAACTGAGGATGTTCAATGCCAGCAATGTATCCCCTTGTTGATTCTGTATTTTTGCACTGTTTCTTACTCATATTCCATATTTAAAAGGATACTTAAACACAAGTAACCCTCATACATCAAAAGTATTTGAAATATTTTGATGTTTTATACCTTATATTATTTTATAACTTATAAATTGCTATCATTTCAGTGGAATTTTTAAACCAATAAAAATGTTTGTATTATCACATAAAATTTCATCTAGAGCAAAGAATGAAGCTCTAACACCCATGCAAACCTTTTCACATAGTGAGCAAAGGCAACTTCAAATATTAAACTTAGTATCTTTTATTTTCAAAGGAAAGTTTTGAAAATATGGAAATTCAGTGGTTTTCCAATTATAGTCAGAGGTATATTTAAGATTAGGATGGAGATTTTCTAATGGCCAGTTTTAGTAATTAGTGTATATGGTATAACTAAAGTCTCTGTTCACTTCATTCTCACACTGTCTCCCTCCTATCTATGTCTTGGTCTTACATTCCACATCTTCCCTCAATGGAAATAAAAATAAATATTACTAATGTATATAATTATAATGAGATTGTACCAAATAATTCTTAAGGAATTCTTATCCTAAATAATACTTACAGCCTTAATGGACTTTACTAGAGTCAAATATCTGAGCTTAAAAATAACATTTCAATGAGAGGAGAGCCTGGTACTAAGGAACCCACTGTATGGCTTTCTTCTTCTACCAAACCACTCACCTGCACACTGTTGGAAGCATTTTCACAGCATGTTCCATGTTAAGCTTCTAATCACAGGCTTAGCCAAGATGCTTCGCACTGGCAATGGGAGAAAGGGGGGCATAGGCTTGATGGGATCTGCAGATACAATGAGGATAAAAAATAAATAAAGCCATTGCTTACAGTTATAACCTTGATATAATAACCAAATATAAATCAGATTTTGAGCAATACAGGATAATTATTATATATTCCTAAAATAATTCCAAAGTTTTATCACAAGCTGCAAGGAGAAGAAGATAGTACCTGGGCCAAGTAATCAAGGTATGAGAAATTATGTGTCTCAATCGATACATTATAATGTCAACAGATATAAATCTACTGGAAAAGTTAAGGCAGAGCTTACATCATCAAGACTACACAAAGGGAACATCATGGATGCCCAATTCGAGCAGACAAATGAGGGACAGCTTTCAAATGCATCTACAGCACCATCTTGCATCTACCACAAGAAGAAGACCATGCAATGTCATAGGCATGAATAAAATGGGGCTATGGAGTGAAAAATAAAGGCAAGAAAGCCAGGAAAATTGTTTGAGAGCTATCACAAACAGTGGTCCGAAGTGGAGTTATGTTGAAAGAGGACCTATTCCATATACAAGGCATAAAGTAGGTAATTGTCTTCTAAGCTTGATTTCAGAAGCATTGGAATGTCCTACCATATTAAAAAAAACTCTACTTTTTTACCTATTGACTGATTGTTGATTTAATATTCAATACCTCAAGCATTTGTCCTAAAGTTTTGACTCTCCATGGGAAAGAAATCTGCTGCCAATGCTTTTTACCTCAGGAAGGTGACATTAAGATTTATGGTGGAGCCCTGGCTGGCATAGCTCAGTGGATTGAGCTAAGGCTGCGAACCAAAGTGTCGCAGGTTCAATTCCCAGTCAGGGTATATGCCTGGGTTGCAGGCCATGACCCCCAGCAACTGCACATTGATGTTTGTCTCTCTCTCTCTTTCTCCCTCCCTTCCCTCTCTGAAAATAAATAAATAAAATCTTTAAAATACAAATTAAAAAAAAATTTTAAAAAGGCAGTTTCGTTTTAAAAAAAAAAGATTTATGGTGAATCTCCAATCTTCCTAAGTCTGGAATCTATATGATTAGTGAACCACTCTATGCTTTACATACTGGTAGTTTCAGTCTTTCTTCACATTATTTTTTATAATGTATACATGCTTCTATGTTTCTGAAAGTAGCAATGAATTAATAATTATGTATATTCATGTCTTCTTCATCCAATCTCCTCATTTTAAATCCCAAAGGAAACTATTATAACTTTTATTAATTCTTCATCCTCAAAACCTAGTATGGAATCTTACATATGCTAGGCATTCAGTATTGGTTGATCTAAACACTACTGAAGGTAATTTTATTTAAGAAAAATAGTGATTTTCAGCCATGTAAATCATGTACTATTAATTCTCCTTGTGGACATACAGTCTGAGAAATGCTTTATTTTTAAATTTAAATAAGCTATCCTGTCTAAGTTGTTTTAAATTCCACTGCCCTCACTGTAGAATTAGTTGGTGTTAAGAATCCAAATTATGTTTCTACTTCTGTCTGCCTTACTCTTTGTCCTTGGTGCCACAACTTCTATTTTCCTAGATCTAAATTCCAGATAATGCTATTGATTTTTGGTGTGTAATGTAGAGTGCTGCTCTTTGTCCTCTTTTAGTAGGGCATGCTATTTGAAATACTTTTATAGTAAAGTAATACTTTTGATGCAGTATTGAATATGCTACCATAAATCCTTTCTCCAATAATTTTGAGTAAACATATATTTTAAAATACATACATACAGACTCTCACCTATTCATCTTTCAGACCAATAGATTCTATTTGGCTGGAATTTGGGGAACAATTTGTACTAGTGAACTAGAGTAAAGCTAAATGTTTTATGTCCTTGTTCATATCAGCAAGGTGGTTGAAACAAATGAGCTCACAAATAAATGTGGTTTATGAAGGTGTCTAAGAGATTTCGTAGTTATAACACTTTATCAAGACACCAAAAGTCTTTGCCAGGGAATTCTTAGCTCCATGAAACAGTTTCATCAACTCCCATAAATAACTTCACTTTCTGTCACTGCATTGTAATAAGATACTTTGATGTGAGAAAATTCAGATGAAGTCAGATATGACATGGTTGACCTTATTTCAATCAGCCTACGGTATCTTTCTTTTTAAGTTATTTTCTCTGAGTAATATATTGTCCCTTCTTAAGAATGTTTATTAGTGGCTAGAAATTATTTCATTCCAGCTTGCACAGACCACATCTTCAGATCCTTACATCATCTCAGCTTCTTCAGAGTTAGCAGTCAACTCTATGGCCTTGCAACCTGCCACAGCCCATTGCATTAGGTGCACAGGCAACCAAAGCTGGGTCAACTGTGATCTGTCCCCAAGGAACGTGGAGCCATTATGCAGAGGGATTAGAAGATGCAGTCTCCCTACATTTTTTTTAATTCTTGTTTCTTCATTCTGTTCTGGTTGAATGTTTATTTCTTCCTTTTGGTCCAAACTATTGATTTGAGTCCTGGTTTCCTCCAACATCTGAATCATAGGGGTACCAGAAGGAGAAAAGGAAGAGCAAGAAATTGAAAACATAATGAAGGAGAACTTCCCTAATCTGGCAAAGGAAACAGACTTCCAGGAAGTCCAGGAAGCTCGCACAGTCCCAAAGAAGTTGTACCCAAAGAAGCACACACCAAGGCACATCATAATTACATTACCCAAGACTAATTAATGATAAGTAGAGAATCTTAAAAGTAGCAAGAGAAAAGGAGACAGTTACCTACAAAGGAGTTCACATAAGGCTATGAGCTGATTTCTCAAAAGAAAACTTGCAAGCAAGAAGGGGCTGGAAAGAAGTATTCCAAGTCATAAAAGGCAAGGACCTACATCCAAGACTACTCTATCTAGCAAAGCTATCATTTAGAATGGAAGGGCAGATAAAGTGCTTCCCAGATAAGGTCAAGTTAAAGGAGTTCATCATCACCAAGTCCTTATTATATGAAATGTTAAACAGAATTACCTAAGAAAAAGAAGAAGATAAAAAATATGAATAGTAAAATGACAACAAACTCACAACTAACAACAACTGAACCTAAAAAAAAAACAAAAATGAACTAAGCAAACAACTAGAACAGGAACAGATTCACAAAAATAGAGACTACATGGAGGGTTATCAGTGGGGAAGGGGGAAATGGGGACAAAGGTACAGGGAATAAGAAGCATAAATTGTAGGTACAAAATAGACAGAGGGAAGTTAAGAATAGCATGGAAAATGGAGAAGTCAAAGAACTTATATGTATGACCCATGGACATGAACTAAGATGGGTGAATGATGGTAGGAGGGCGGTATAGGGCAAAGAGGAATAAAGCAGAGAAAAAATGGGACAACTGTAATAGCATAATCAATAAAATATATTTTTTAAAAAAGAACATGCAGTGTCTGCACCAAAAGGATCTTATGCGTGCTTTCCTTAAGTGCTACCATGAGCAACTTAAGGAAATCTGATGCACATACATACACACAGAATAAAAAGATGAAAGAAGCTGAGCTCCATAAGAAGCAGGGATGAGAGGAAATATGAACCCCAAAAGAAAGCATGCAAGAAATGGGAATAATAGTGTCTGATTATTTTATAGTTCTTAGTTCTTACTCCCATGACTAATGTCCATCTGCCCTTTAACTGGGAATTCTGTACATTTTTCTACATATAAATGTTCTTCCTTCCCAGAATAGAATTCAAGTGTATGTTTGTATTGACAATAAGTAGGCCTATACAAGCCTCTGAGTGAGTACTCAAAAGATGGTTATTGATTAAAATATATCTATTTTTAAAGATGTTAGTTTTCTTTGGATATTTCAGTTCCAAGGAATCAGATCAAATTTAGAACTCTCATATCTGATACAATCACTGAGAGAGTCCCTAATATGGGGTAGGTGTTAGGCTGATGGTTTTACATTATCACATTTTATCCTCCAACAGACTTGAGAGTTATGTGCTATTTCCAGAATTTCACAGATGATGCAACTGAGACTTAAATACCTTTCTTAAGGTCATAGAGGCATTAAGTGATGAAACTGGAATACAAATTCAGGTCTTTCCAACTCCAGAGACCGTGTTCTTTTCCTATTTAATTCATGTAAAGTTGGTCAGTTTGCTTCTGTACCCAGGTTACAACTAAGCTGTTTTTATGAATAATGAGAGATTAGACTATTGAGGAGAGCTTAAATATTTGTAATTATTAGCTTTTTAATTAAATGAATGAATATGGATTAAAGAACATATGAAGTCCGAACTAGCTAAATAGTAAGGATTAAAATAGAAGAAAATCACTCAAATGCAACTTTATTTATTATAGGAACTTATTTTGATTATGACTCTTAGGGAATAAAATGATATCTTTTCAACATCTTTAATTCCAACATTATTATTTTTAGGAAGGTAAAGTTGGAAACTTTGCTGAAAAATAAATATGTACTTAGTAGTCTATAAACATATCAGACACAATAAATGAATACTTTTATGACAAATATCAGAAAAAGATAATTCACAGAAATGAGTATTTTTACAACATTGTAAAAACACTACATGTAGCTACTATACACTGCAATAAATCTTCCTTATTATTATTAACATAGATGTATCTCTCTGTAATCTAATCAGTCATGCAAACTTATAAGTACTACATTAGTTTTTTAAAGATTTTATTTATTTATTTCCAGACAGAGGAGAAGGGAAGCTGAAAGAGACGGGGAGAATTGATGTGTGGTTGCCTCTCACATGCTCCCCTACTGGGGACCTGGCCCAAAACCCAGGCATGTGCCCTGACTGGGAACCAAATTGGTGACCATTTGGTTTGCAGGCCAGCACTCAATGCACTGAGCCATACAAGCAGGGGCAGTATATTATTTTTAATGTGCTTTCAAAATTTTAGCTTTTGCCAAAAAGTAATGAAATTGTACTTCTCAATGAAGAGATTGGCCTAAATTAATAATGCAGATAAAACACAGTCAATCCCCAAGTTATATTTTTCCAGGATAAATCCATGAAAATAAGTTTGAGTAAGCTCCTAAAATGTCTGTCTCTTAAGCAATATTATTTGCAATTATGTTTTGCTAGTATGTCATCAAAAAAGATGACAACTTCTAAAAGCTATAATTATGTCATTGAAACTTCAAAAATCTTGACTAGCAACTAGAAGATTAAAAATAATTTGCATGAATTAAAAAAATAATTTGTGAAACATCACTCTGATGAAAGATTTTAGGTGGAGACTAGAATATAATTACATATTTTAAGACATTTTTAAGAAAGTGATTTATTTTAAACCACTTTAAGAGAATCTCTTAAATGCTATATGTATGCATGTATGTATATATGTATTTTTAATTCAGTTATTTTAGTTTTTTAATAACAAAGAAGACCAAAATACCAGCTCACTCTTTGAGACAGCCTCTGTTTGTACATTAAATAAATATCACTTATAGAGAAAATCTGGAAAGGAAAAATTTTTTTAAAGAATAGCAAGCCTCAAAAATAAGATAAACATCTATGGCATGAGAAATAGAATTGGTTGTGAAAAAAAGACAGCAGAGTGAAAACTTCAGACCTATTGGGCAGCAAGCAGAATAAACAGGGAGCTACAGAGATAAAAACACCTCATAGAGCTGGACCCTGAATTCAGGCTGTTTCTACCCAGGCCTATGAAGTGGTGCAAAGAAAAGTTTAACTCTACCCAAGGGAATGACTTACATATAAGGTGTAATAAAGGACATGAAAAAAAATAGACAAATGTTCCCACAGAGGATTAAGTACCAAGTTGTTTACTGGACCATGACTGCACCTTAGGTTTCACCAGTAATTCCAGAGGAGTAACATGCAAACCAAAATTCCAAAGCAATGAGAAAAAATATGCAAAAACAATAGCTAACAGAATTAAAATTGAAAAGATTATTACTATGGATGTAGTATAAAATAAATTTCAGATACTGTAAAATAAATACACTGCAGATTCTCAAAGGCATAGGAGAAAGGAAACCATGAAGCACAAAGCAGGGTAACATGAAAAACAAATGCCTGTAAATACCAGGGATTAAAGAGGTAATCATTGGAATTTAAAAATTCAGAGATTGTTTAAATTGAAAAGAGACATAGTCAAAGAGAAGATTAAAGTTATGAGCTATTTATTGTAAGCATGCACACCAAGTTTAGAAAAGCTATTAAAATAAAGAGTAAAATCACCCCTGGCTGGTGTAGCTCAGTGGATTGAGCGCAGGCTGTGAACCAAAGTGTCACAGGTTCAATTCCCAGCCACGGTACATGGCTGGGTTGCAGGCCATAAGCCCCAGCAACCGCACATTGATGTTTCTCTCTCTCTCTCTATCTCCCTCCCCTCCCTCTCTAAAAATACATAAATAAAATCTTTTTAAAAAAGGAGTAAAATCATGAAAAAAAAGAAGTTCAGAGACAGATGTCAAATGACACATTTGGTGAGAGGATCGAATTTACCCCTAATAAGAATGTAAGAGAAAGACAACTAAAGAAGTATTGAGAAACAATACTCAAAGAGATTAGATTGAGAATATTAAAGTATAATTGGAAGACAGGAATCTTTATATGGCAACTATACACAGAATAGCAAGCCATATAAGCAAGAATTAATCACTATATTAATGCATAGTGGTGATATAATGATAATAGTGCAGCAACAAACAACAGTAACGGTAAATAATTGGTGTAAGAATAAGTGCTAAAAATGTTTCAACTTAACTAAACTAAATGAAATGAAACTAAACATAAACTAAAATGATTTAAAATAAAGTATTAAACAAAACATTCCAAACTCCAAATAGCAAACATCAGATATTAGGGATGCTTTCATTCCTTCCTCCCTCCTCCCTCTTTTTCCCTTTTGGAGTTCAGTTTAAAATAATTGAGTTAATCACACTTTTTAAAAAATTTAATCTTTATTGTATTTTTTCCATTACCATTTGGTCCCCTTATATCCTCTTTGCCCCAGCAATCACCACATTGTTGTCCATGTCCATGAGCTCTTTTTCCTTTTTGCTCTACCCCTCCACCCCCTAATTCCCTGCCCCTGTCAATAGCTGTCATCTGCTCTCCATCTGTGAGTCTGTCTGTTTTGCTTGTTAGTTCAGTTTGTTCATTAGATTTCACATATGAGTGAAATCATATGGTATTTGTCTTTCTCTGACTGGCTTATTTCACTTAGCACAATATTGTCCAGGTTCATCCATGTAGGGTAAAATTTTCTTCTTTTTTAACAGCTGAGTAGAATTCTAGTGTGTAAAGGTCCCATAATTGTTTTATCCACTCATCTATTGACAGACACTTGAGCTGCTTTTTTATCTTGGCAACTGTAAATAGCACTGCAATGAACATGGAGATGTTTATGTTCTTTCAAATTAGTATTTTGGGTTCCTTTGGATATATTCCCAGAAGTGGGATCACTGGGTCAAAAGGCAGATTCATTTTTAATTTTTTGAGGTATCTCTATACTGCTTTACACAGTAGCTGCACCAGTTTGCATTCCCACCAACAGTGCCAAAGGGTACCCCTTTCTCCACATCCTCAACAAGCACTTGTTGTTTGTTGATTTATTGATGATAGTCATTCTGACAGGTGTGAGATGGTATCTCATTGTGGTTTTAATTTACATTTCTCTGATTATTAGTGATGTTGAACATCTTTTCCTATGCCTATTGGCCGTATTTGTTAAGATTTTATTTGTTTACTTTTAGAGAGAGGGGAAGGGAAGGAAAAAGAGAGATAGAGAAACATCAATGTGTGGGTACCTCCCATGTGCCCCTATTGGGGACCTGTCCAGCAACCCAGGCATATGCCCTCGACTATGAATTGTTTTGATGACCCTTTGGTTTGCAAGCTGGAACTCAATCAACTGAACCACACCAGCCAGGGCTCTATTGGCCATTTTTAAGTCCTCTTTGGAGAGTGTCTATTCAGGTCCTTTGCCCATTTTTTAATTGGGCTGTTCTTATTTTTATTTATTTTAATTTTTGATGTTGAGTTTTCTAAGTTCTTTATAAATTTTTGGTATTAATCCCTTATCAGATATATCGGTGAATATATTCCCCCATTCTGTGGGCTTTTATGTTCTTGATGATTTCCTCTGCTGTGTAAAAATTTGTTATTTTCATGTAGTCCTATTTGTTTATTTTTTTCTTTTGTTTTCCTTGCCTGGAGGGAAATATCCAATAAAAATATTCTATAAGCAACATCTGAGATTTTGCTGCCTATGTTTTCTTCTAGGATTTTTATGGTTTCAGGTCTAATATTTAAGTCTTTGATCCATTTTAAATTTACTCTTGTGTGTGGTGTAAGAAGATGGTTTAGTTTCATTTTGCTGCATGTATCAGTCCAATTTTTCCAACACCATTTATTGAATGAACTTTAGCCCATGGTATGTGCTTGCTTCCTCGGTTGAATATTAATTAACTATAAAGGTACAGGTTTATTTCTGTGCTCTTTATTCTATTCCATTAATGTATGCATCTGTTTTATGCCAGTACCAGGCTATTTTTATTACTATGGCCTTCTGGTATAGTTTGATATTAGGTGGTGTGATTCCTTCAACTTTGTTCTTCTTTCTTAGGATCACTGTTTCTATGTGGGGCCTTTTGTAGTTCCATATAAATTTTTGAAATATTTGTCCTAGTTCTATGAAATACATAATTGGAATCTTGATAAGAATTGCATTGACTCTATAGACTGCTTTGGGTAGTACAGACATTTTAATGATGTTAATTATTCCTGTCCATGAACACAGTATGTGCTTCCACTTACTTGTATCTTCTTCAATATCTTATAATTTTCCAAGTACAAGTCTTTTACCTCCTTGGTTAGGTTTATTCTTAGGTATTCTATTGTTTTTGAAGTGTTTGGGAATGGGATTGTTTTCTTAATTTCGTATTTTGTTAGTTTGTTATAGGAAAATAAAAATGTAACTGACTTCTGAATATTAAATTTGTATCCTGCTATTTGCTGAATTAATTTATCAGTTCTAGTAGTTTCTTGGTGGAATCCTTGGGGTTCTCTACATACAGTATAATGTCATCTGGCAATAAGGACAGTTTTACTTCTTCCTTTCCAATTTGGATGCCTTGTATTTCTTCTTCTTGTCTGATTGCTGTGGCTAGAACTTCCAGTGTTCTCTTATACCTCTCTGAATAAGAGAGGTGAAAGTAGGCATCCCTGACTTATTCCCAATCTTAAGGCGATGTTTGTAGTTCTTGCCCACTAAGTATGATGGTGAAAGTGGATTTGTCATACATGGCCTTCATTATGTTTAGGTATGTTCCCTCTATTTCCACTTTGCTCAGAATTTAAATCAATTAAATCATAAGTGGACGCTGGATTTTATCAAATGCATTTTCTGCATCTATTGACATGATCATGTGATTTTATCCTTTATTTTGTTTATGTCATAAATCACATTTATTGATTTGGAAATGTTGTACCAACCTTGCATTCCTGGAATAAATCCCACTTGATCATTGTATATGACCTTTTTGATGCATTGCTGTATTAAGTGTGCTAATATTTTTTTGAGCATTTTAGTATCTATGTTCTTCAGAGATACTGGCCTGTAGCTTTCTTTCTTTGTAGTATCTTTATCTGGTTTTGGAATGAGGATAATATTGGCCTCCTGAAATGAGTTTGGAAGCCTTCCCTTCTCTTGAAATCTATGAAATAGTTTGAGAAGAAGTGGTGATAGTTCTTCTTAAGATGTGTGGTAAAATTCATCTGTGAAGTAATATGGTCCAGGGCTTCTGTTTGTTGGAAGTCTTCTGATGACTGCTTTAATTTCATTAGTTGTAATCTGTCTATTCACATTCTCTGATTCTTCCTGATTTAGTGTACAAAAATTTTGTGTTTCTAAGAATTTATCAATTTTGTCAAGTTTGTCCAGTTTATTGACAAATAATTATTCATAATATTTTCTTTCAATCCTTTGTATTTCTTTGGTGTCAGTTGCTATTTCTCTTCTTTCATTTCTGATTTTTATTTATTTGGGTTCTTTCTCATTTTTTCTTGATGAGTCTGGTTAAAGGTTTGTCAATATTGTTTGTCTTTTCAAAAACTAGTTTTTGTATTCATTGATCTTTTGTATAATTTTTTTAGACTCTATTTCTCGTATTTCTGCTCTCATCTTTATTATTTCTTTCCTTCTTCTCCACAGGTGGCAAACACAAGGCCTGAGGGCCAAATCCGGCCCTCCACCTTGTTTTGTCTGGCCTGGCAGCAGTGCCAAGTTCCTGCTTAACTGTTAAGGAATAGTTACATTTATACAGTCCTAAAATTGCATTTGGCCCTTTGAAGGCAACCATGAGGTTGATGTGGCCCCTGGTGAGAATGCATTTGACACCCCTGTCTCACTTTGGGCTTTGTTTGTTGTTCTTTTTCAAGCTCCTTTAAGTGTGAAGTCAGATCTCTCATTTGAGCTTTTTCCTGTTTGTTTGCTTGTTGATGTTGTTTTTGAGGTAGTCGTGCAATGCTCTGAATTTCCCTCTTAGGATTGCTTTCCCATGGTCCCACAGATTTTGTGTTGCTGTATCTTCATTTTAATTTGTTTCAAGGTATCTTTTGATTTCTTCCTTAATCTCATTAATAACCCATTCATTGTTTAATAGCATGTCATCTAGCTTCCTTGTCTTCCTGTTTTCTCAGTGTTCTGCTTGTGATTGATTTCTAGTTTCATACCATCGTAGCCAGAGAAGATGCTTGATATGATTTCAATATTCTTTACAAAAAAATTGTTATTGTTGTCAATTACAGTAGTCCCCATTTTCTGATTTCAATCATTGTCACAACCAGTAGTTTATCCTAGGAAATGTTCCACGTGCACTTGAAAAGTATGCATATTCTGCTGCTTTGGGATGAAATGTTCTGAAGATATCAATTAAATCCATTTGATCTAGTATGTCATTTAAGGCTGTTGTGTCCCTGTTGAGTTTATGACTGGAAGATCTATCCATTGAAATCCCTGGGGTGTTAACATCCCCAACATCGACTGTATTTCTGCCCATCTCTCCTTTTATGTCCACCAAGATTTGCTTTACATTTTTAGGTGCTCCTATGTTGAGTGTATAATGTTTACTAGGGTTGTATCCTCTTGTTGGATTGTTCCCTTTAAAACCAAAGCCTTGGTTTTAAAGTTTATTTTGTTGGATATAACTACTGCTACCCAGCTTTATTTTTTCTTTTCCATTTGCATGAAATATCTTTTTCTAATCCTTTGCTTTTAGTCTGTGTGTATCTTTCTATTTGAGATGGGTCTATTGGTGACAGCATATACATGGGTCTTGTTTTCTTATCCACTCAGCTATCCTGTCTTTTGGTCAGAGCATTTAAACCATTTACATTTAGGGTGATCATCAATAGGTATGTTTGTAGTGTCATTTTATTGTTAGACTGTTTTCCTCTGTTTTTTTTTTCCTTTCTCTTTCTCTTCTTCTTTTTATTCAAGCAAGCCCTTTAACACTTGTTGCAGTAATTGTTTGGTGTTAACAAACTCCTTTAGCTTTTTTCTTGTCTAAACAGCTCCTTATTTCTCCTTCGGTTTTAAATGATAACCTTGCTGGGTAAAGGAGCCTTGGTTGTAGGTCCTTTCTGTTCATCACCCTGAATATTGCATTCCATTCCCTTCTGGCCTGAAGTGTTTCTGTTTAGAAATCAGATGCCAGTCTAATTGGTGCTCCCTTGTAGGTAATAACTTACTTTTCCCCTGTAACTTTTAGGGTTCTCTCCTTGTCTTTAAGTGTTGTGATATTAATTATGCTGTGTCACAGTTAGGCCTCTTTGGGTCCAACTTGTTTAGGACTCTCTGAGCTTCCTGAACTTGTGTGACTTTTTCCTTCACCAGATTAGGAAAGTTTTCAGTCATTATTTCTTCAAATATATTCTTGACCTCTTCTCCTTCTGACATTTCCATCATGTGAATGTTGTTGTGTTTCAAATTGTTTAAAGTGTTTCTTAAGCACTCCTCATTTTTTTTTTATTATTTTTTTCCTTTTGTTGCTCTGCCTCGGTGTGTTCTTCTACCTTGTCTTTCAAAAACACTGATTCTATCCTCTGTTTCTTCTAATGTACTATTTATTCCTTCCAGTATATTATGTATTTCAGGTATTGCATTCTTTATTTCTGACTGGTCCTTTTCTGTGACTCCTGTCTTTTTTCATGCTGTTATCTTTAGAATCATTACTCTAAAAATCTCTATCTGATAGATTGCTTGCCTCCATTTCATCTGGTTCTTCTGGAAAATTCACTTGTTTTTCATTTGGGGTCTATTTATCTTCCCATTTTGTCTGCTTTGTATTTTCTGCCTTAGCTGTTAAACTAATCAATGATTGAAATGATCAGTTATTAATCTAATCATGCTGTAATCAGCAGCCTGGCTTAAACACTACAGGGTAGGACAGGGCAATTCCTGTGGGGGGGGGTGGTTAGGGAGGGTTCTTTCTTCCCCTCAGGCTGATACCACTCAGAAAGGAGTATTCTGCCTGAGACTAATGGCTCCTGAAGTGTGAGGAATGACTCAGCACAAGATTTTGGTGGCTCTTCCTTCAGTTTTCTCCCCATGACTCCCAGACTCTCCTCAAATGACTCTAGTGCACTCTGTCTGCCCTCCTTTTGCTGGTACCCAGGGTAAGTGGCTACAAAAGAAAATTTTGTGCTTTGGCCCTTTAAAAGGCTCTCTGCATATCTAGCCATTTCTTCTTGGCAGACAGAAACTCTGTTGCTTTTCACATGTCACTTTGTTGCTTTTCTGGATGTTATCTGGGTTCCTTTCTGGCTCTGGTGCTTTAGGCTGGGAAGCCCAGCTTGGGGATTAGACCCCACACTTCTCAGGTGGAAGCCTCTGGCCACTGAACTATCCTTCCAGCACTTCAGCTGCCGCCCATGTGAGCCCAGCCATCCATCTTGCATCTCCTCTCCACTCCCTACTAGTCACATTGTGAAGTGGTTTCTTCTGTCCGTGATTCTAAGGCTTCTCTTCAGCTGGTGTTCAGTTGGTTATTCTGGATGATTTCTCTACAATTTACTGTATTTCGCCATCTACAATGCATACTTTTTTGCCCAATTTTTTTAGGGAAAAATAAGAATATACTTTATACAAGGGTAGTATCTGAAATACGTTGTATCTGTTCTGTAATTATTTGTTACATAAAATTTCTTGTACCATAATATGTTCAGAAATAAATGCTAAAATTCCTTTATAATACCAAAAACAAGTATCTAAATAAATATATAAATAATTGAATTAAAACAAACATTTCATTTCCTGAAAGTCTGGGCCAAATATGTTGGTGTACATCATACACAGAAAAATATGGTAGTTGTAATTCTAAATTGGTCCTGGGAGGAGATTAGTGTAGCTTCCACTTACTCCTCTGCTGTCTTGGATCCAGTCTCCACATTTTTAAATTAAAAAGCACATTACTATCATCTATCTCTGCCAGTTATCTTTCTCATCTTATTTTTACCTTTCCTTCATGGTCACTATTCCTATTCCTTATTCCATAACTAATGGGCTTAATCTATGCCCTTAAAAATAATTTCATAAAATGTGTAATGCATTTTGTGGATATTTCCAATTTATCTATATGGTGTATAGATTATTCTACTTTCTACTTTTCTAATCCAAACCTCTAATTAGAGGTCTTTCAATGTCATGGGAACATGTTTATTTATTCTTAATATTTCATAGTGAACCTTAGTAAACATCCACCACATTTAAACATCCATTACATCTCTTAGTGATAGTTATTGAGGTTGCCACCAACTCTGTCACCACAAAAATATCACAATCAATATCATTGTACTCATCTATGTATAAATGCTTCTGAAGATTCTATATGATATGTATATAGGATCATAAGATCATAGGCATATTAATATGTAATTTAGAAAAAATTACTTTCCAGATTACTTTTCCCTGCAAGTGAGTGAAAGTTAATACTCTATCTATACACATTCACTACCACTTGATATTTTTCTCCTTTTTAATTATAGTCTTTCTGATAAGAGGAAAGTGATCTCTCACTGTTTTCATCTGCATTTGTATGATAATGAGTATGAGAGTATGCTTGTGTACTAATTAGCTGTGAAAAAGTCTATGGTAGTTTGTCTCATTCATTTGCCCATTTTTTTCATTGTAGTTTTAGTCTTTTCCTTGATTAATAAAAGTTATTTCTATATAACAGATAGCAATCTTTTAGTTTTAAACGTAGCTAGTATCATTCCCATTTACCAATTGTATCCTTCATTGAACATAAAACCTTTTTATTGATAATGTAACAACTGGCTTCTTCATATCAAAATTTGTGCTTTAGAGGTCTTCTTACTTAAGTCTTTTCCTACCTATGGTCCACAAAGCTATTCTCCTAATCTTCTTTTAGGAATAACTTTATAAACTATGGTGCTTATGGTACAAATTTCATATAGTTTGTCCATAATGTTATCAGAATCTGCCTTTGTATAAGTAATAAGGAAGGCTCGGGCTTATTTTTCTCCAATTAGAGAATCTGTTTCCCCTGATATCTTCCAGCTATTGATTTCTGGTGCCATTTCATAGGATAGCATGCCTCCATATGCGCAAGTACCTATTTTGAAAGTTTTTATTATGTTTCATTTATCCACATGTCTCTTTTTGCATAAAGATAATAGTTTTATAACTTTTCAGAGTGTCTTAATATCTGCTCAGTATTTTCATTTATCTTCTTAAAGTATACCTAGCAATTTAAAGATCTTCATTCAACAAAAATTTTTGAATGAGTTTGTTAATTACACCACAAATCCAGTAGGAATTATTTTGAAAATGCATTGGATTTGTAAGCTAATTGGAAGAAAATTGATAATATTTGACACATTTACCATGCTACACCATTCCACCATGAATACATCTTTTTACCCATTCAATTTGTTCAATAAACTTAATATGACTTTTTAAAATAAAGATCATGCATTCTTGCTAAGTTGGTTTCAACTTTATAGCATGTTGATTTTTAGTTGATTTAGATAATACTGCCAGATATAAATATATATTAAGTACAAGATATATTCATATATTATATGTCATATTTATATACATAAATATATAACATGTAAGATATCCTATACAATATCATGTGACATATAATGTATATAAGGTTGGGACCTTCATGTGGGGATTAGTGCTCTTATAAGAAGGGACCCCAGAGAGTTTTCTTCCTCTCACCATCTCTGCTATATAAAGACACAGCAAGCAGCAAGTGGGTATCTGTCTGTAAGCCAAAAAGAGAGTCCTCAACAGGGAACCAATTGGCCATCACTTTGATATAGAATTTGAAGCCTAAAACTGTGAGAAATAAATTCCTATTAGGCCACTCAATCTATCTATTTAGTTTCATAGCCTCAGCTGATTAATAAAGGTTTTGGTACCAAGAAGTTGGATGCTGCTATACCAAGTAACTAAAAATGTGCAAGTAGCTTTGGAACTGAGTAATGGGTAGAGACTGGGGGAGTTCTGAGGTACATGATAGAATATGGATATTAAGGGTGATTCTAGTAAAATTCAAAAAGAAAAAAGAGAGCCAGAGAGAAAGCATCTTTCTTTCTAGAGAATACATACATAATCATAAAAAAAACCCAGAATATTGGTAAAAAAATATGGATGTGAAAGACCATTTTAAGATCTCAGATGGAAATGAGAACTGTATTATTATAAATTAAAGAAAAGGCAATTCTTGTTATAAAGTGGCAAAGAACTTAGCTGAATTGTGTTTGTGTAGATATTTAGGAGAAGAAATTTCTAGGCAAAATGTTTAAGGAGCAGTTGGTTCTTCCTGACTACTAAGCATAAAATGTGAGAAGAAAAAGATGAATTGAAGATGGAACTGCTAAGCAAAAAGGAAAAAACCTTAAAGATTTGGAAAATTTTCAGCTTCTCCATATTGAAAAAAATGAGAAAGCTTATTCAGAACAGAACACCAGAAGTATAGCTAGACTATAAATCAATAAAGAGATTATGGGATTGCATAAGCAGAAACATTGTCAGTTTGATTTGAAGGAGATCAAGACAAGATGAAGTAAAGAAAAGCTATTTGGCTTCTTAGATTTACTGGACAAGACAATGAAGCTATTATGCTGTGAATGTACACTATTGTTTTTCTTTTTGTTAAATTTATTGGGGTGTCACTGGTTATTAAGATCATATAGGTTTCAAGTGTACATTTCTGTGGTACATGATCTTCATTGCACATTGTGTGCCCACCACTCAAAGTCAAATCATCTTATATTTTACCCCCTTCACGCTTTACCTCCCTCCTCTCTAGTAACCACCATACTATTGTATATGAGTGTTTCTTTTTCTTGTTTATTTGTTGCTTTCACTTTTATATCCCACATATGAGTGAAATCATATGGTTCTTAACTTTTTTATGGCTTGTTTCGCTTAGCATGATATTCTCAAGTCCCATCCATGTTGTCGTAAATGGCAGTATTTCATCTTTTCCTGTCACTGAGTAGTATTCCACTGAGCATGTGTGCCACATATTCTTTATCCAATCATCTAACAAGGGACACCTGTTGCTTTCATGTCTTGGCCACCACAATAATACTGCAATAACCTACAGGGGGTGCATATGTGTTTGCAAATGTTTTCAAATTTTCCAGTGATACCCAGAAGGGGGTTGTTGGATGGTATGGTAACTCTATTCTTAATATTTTGAAAAACCTCCACACTGTTTACATAGTGGCTGTACCAGTTTACATTTCCACCAGCAATGAATGAGAATTCTTTTTCCCCCACAAGCTCTTCAACACCTACCTATCTTGTTAACGGTCACTCCAACAGGTGTGAGGTGGTATCCCACTGTAGTTTTGAGTTCCATTTCCCTAATAGTAGGAAGTTGAGCATCTTTTCATATATTTGTTGGTCATTTATTTGTATGTCTTCTTGGGAGAGCTGTCTGTTCAGGTTCTCTGCCCATTTTTTTTCATCCTTGCCCAAGGACATTTTTCCATTGCTTTTAGAGAGAGGGGGAAGGAGAGAGAAAAACACTGAGGAGAAAGAGAAAATTGATTAGTTGTGTCCCATAGGCACCCAGACTGGGGATCATCTGCACCCGGACCAGAGATTGAACCTACAGCCCAGGTATGTGCCCAGGCCGCTATGTGAACCTGCAACATTTTGGTTATTGGGCAACACTCCAACTAACTGAGTCATACTGGTTAGAGTACCCTTTATTATTTCTTTAAATTGACCAGTATCTCTGGATAGATACTTTAATATATTTTATCTTCTTGTGTTTCTCAAGCCCTTCCATGGCCTTCTGCCCCAGTAACATATTGTTTTTCACTAGACTTTAACAAGTGCATGCCAGATTAATAAGGACCTATTTATTTAAAAAAAAAACAATAACTTTAAATTCTTAAAGAAAATATAGGAGAATATAGTTTTGGCTTTAGGATAAGGAAAAATGTTCTTAAACCAGATCCTCTCCAAAAAATGTGAGTAATGCTAACTTTTTGCATGGTGCTAGATAGGCAATGAGTGGAAGAGTCAAGTACCAATTGATTTCTATTTCTCACTGTTTTGAAATTTAGAGTACAAGTTCTGAAATAATCAAATAAAGTTTTACCCAGAAACATATCATATCTTATCTTGGCAAATTTATAAACCTTTTTGACCATGAATATCTAAAGACTAATAGGCAAATTCTGAAGTTTATCTATAATTCATACTCAATGGAGCTCAGACTCCTGGTAGCAGTTACATCTACAGAGTACAGGCAAATGAGCTTGATACTTGCCCCTCTGTTCCAACCTCTTTCTATTCCTCAGGAAAATAAAGGTCATTGCCACAGGAACTTCCAGTGTACTAAAAATCACTCTGGAACTTCCAGGTTGGTGAACTCCTGGAGACTGGAATGAGTGGCGTGATGGAAACTTCAAGCCTCTTCTGATACAGAGAGATCTAATCAGGCCACTGGGGAGGAGTAGGGAGAGGTGGTAGGAGGATTTTGCTGAGGCAGTCGTAAGCAATCCAGCACGGGATTGGCTGAGAACCTGAATGTCTTCAGAGCACATGGAATTATGGGTCAGAAGATTTGAAATAAAAGAAGGGCTCTCTGGCTCACAGTCTCATGGGCTCTCTCAGGCTATCTTCCTCCAGGATACCTGGATGATCAACCTGCAGCTGCCTGCATTTTCCAATGGACAGTATTTTGGATGGGAAGGAACTCCAGGTGCAGCCTAGAATCAGGCTGACCTGGCAAAGGGTGGAAGGGTTATTCGTCTTTGGATGTTCCCGGGGGGGACGAACTCCGAGGCAGAAGCCTGCCGTTCTTCCAAAATTATGTAGGTTTTATATCTTATGTTGTTTTAGTTTGTAAACTAGCCCCAAAGAAATAATATAATTAAAAATTAATGGAACACTAGGAGAACTCAGGTGTTAGAGTTTAGCATTAATTGATACATTAAAGTGATTAAAGCTGTAACTAAAGAGTGAAATGTTCAGCTTTGATAGGTTTAAGTGACTAATGCAAGTGGAAAGCTTCTATTCCAAAATTGTGAAGCTTTTGAATAAACACTCCTTTCCTTTATCACCAAACCTTTGCCTCTGGAATTTTGCCTAGAGGGTAGGGGCAGGAAACAGGACCCCATCCGCTCTTGGTAACATTCCCACCTACCTTGCCTTATGTAACTCTTCATCTCAGTGTTGATTCTCAATATGCTTAACGGTCCCCACCTTCAGAAGATTTTCCTGGAATTGGCAGGGCCTCATTCTGTCCACCTGAGAAGTGGAAATAGTGTGGGAGGTGGTGGGAGGAGACTATCTAGAGCGCTTCTTGCCCAGGCTAACACCTAAGTGATAACTACAATTCCTGAGGGCCTCTGTGGGTCACATCAATGTTGTGCGTGTAAAGAGGCTAAGCTGGTCTGCTGTTCTTGCCAATTCCTGGGGTAATCTTGCTTGGGTTGAGTTCAGCGCTGTACTGAGACACTTGGCGCCTCAAAACCGGGCTCTCTCCCTAGACCCGATACTAACACTAGCTGAGTTATGGCGGAGTGCTAAAGAATTACATTAAATAACATGAAATTCATCCACATTGAAAGATGATATTTACATATGTTACCAATCCTTCTATAGCCAGAGTGATCCGGAAAAGGAGATGCAAAAAAAAGACAGAGAGATACAAGATTGATATAGTCACGGTATATTCCCACAGACCCAATCAACACAATACAGTGAAGCGGGGAGCTTTCCAGGCTCAGGAAAAACAGCTAGTGTTTCACATTGACGGGGCAGGAACATGGCTACTTGAGGAGACATTGCAGTTCTGCAGACTTATGTTGTAGGGGCTGGACCCTCATGACAGTGGCCATTCACATCATCCATTGAGCACTGAAGAAGGAATTTGGATTTAAGCATCACCCCAGATATATTCTGGAAGGACAGTGTTCATCATTGGGTCAGTGACCAATCAGAAAACTGTCCTCTGCACTCCACTCTGGGGTAGTTGAGTATTGTAAAGTGTGATTAAGAGGTTAAAGGAAAGTTTGCCTAAGTGAAAAATTTACCTTTTGACAGAAAATCTATTAACATAATTTAAAAATATTTTAAAGACTATCTCTTGATCAAGATAGTCTTAAAAATAAAGAAAATAAGGATAAGATTTTAGCCCTTGTTCCTGAAAAAATTCACGATGAACTTCAGCACAGCTTCTGAAAGCATCACAGTTCAACTCCAGTGTTTGCAGCTTTTGTAGAAGGCTGCATTTCCATACCTACTGATTTACAGAAAGTGGACCAGTTTGATCCACTTCCACTCCCACCTATAAGCTCCATCTGCCATGGATTGCATGCCATTTCCAGTAACAGAGAGGAAAACAAAGCTGAATTTGATATCAAACATGGAATAGTTTAAAGAAAAACAAATCTAGCTCCTTCTGTAAAGGTTTTTGAAAACTTTCTTGAAAACCTAGATAAATCCTGGAAAGAGAACTTCTCCAAAAGAGTGATTTAGAAAATTTCCTTTTCTTGAGAAATAATTATTTTGAAAAGATTCCTGAGGCCACCAAATGAGAGTGTCAAGTTTTCTGGAAGGAGCAATCATGGGAGGAGTAAGCGGACTGCAGAAAAAATTTGTGAAATTTAGTATTATACAAAGCCAATTCTAAGATTTCTGATATAAATGTTCAGTGCTACCAGTTACCACATATAGAGTAAGTGAGCAGTACTCTTAGCTCACTTAAGTACAGCCTCCATATTTCTGGAGTGAATGCTCTAGGCGACTGAGAGCTTTGTCCTTAAGTCTTAGACGCATAAGTTAGTTATACTTAGAATGTGTGTGCAGTCACTTTCTAGTTATGCCTACTGATAGTTTTAATGGGCAGGTCACACCCCACTGCCCATCTTTTAAAACCCATATTAAACTGGATATCTAAACCAACCAAAACTTCAATTTAAAATATATGAATTATTAGATTACAATACTAGGGCCTAGTTTTTTACAACATGTTGCAACTGTAGCTTCTAACTTCTTTTCTCAGAGATCAATTGGATTAGTTTACCTTAAAGAAGCAGTTTAGGAAAAAAAAAAATAAAAAACTCAACCAACATAAAATCTATTGTACTTGTCAAAACTCTTGGGCTTATAGTTTAGCTATATAAATTTAATTTTAAAGGGTTTTTTTCTTCTTCCATTTTTGACTGTATGTGATAGATTTTATAAAGTCAGATTTTTTTTGTCTGTTTTGATTTACATTTGTCCTACTGTACATTCTGTCTTCTGAGAAACATTGAGAAGCAAGCTATTGGACTGGGGCTTTCCATGACTAATGAAAGTTTTCATTGCTTTGCATTTATTTTAACATTGTTTTCTCTGTAGCCACATAGTCTGCCCTCTCTCCCCCCCTTTTTGGTTTATATAGAACAGACTACAATGCTACCAACTGGAATGCCTGGTATTTATTTCTCTCTTATAACTTTTTAAGAAATGTTGAAGTTTATTATGCAAAAAAATCACTCTAGATTGTGGTCTGTATGTGAAAATCAATAATATGGCACAGAAAAAAGCAAATCAAGGGTTGATTTGGGAGAAAATCCAGATCAGTGTCTTTTAAGAGAAGCATTAAATGAGATTTTAGCCCCACCTATCGTCCTATAGTGGGATCACATGTTGGAAATGAAAACTAACCTGTCCTGGACAAGACTCAGATTAGGCAGTGAGCATAAAGCTGAGCACTGACTCAAAGCAGATACAATCAAGGGAGGTAACTATGTTTCAACTTAGTTACTGTCCTGAAAAACAGCCATGCAGTCATTTTTAGGTGTAAGGAATTTGCCAGATATACACAGGGCCAAGCAGTGGAAGTACTCATTCATATGCCAGCTTTAAAATTAGGAAGGCATAAAAATATAGAACCCCTTATTTGGTCAAAATAAGAATGGGTTCGTGATGGAAGTCAATATGGCAATAACACCTGGGAATAAGAAAGGTCACACACATCTAAGGACAATTTTACATATGCACGAATGAGATCATATCAAGGTGTGTTTTCCCCCCTTTCAGTGCAAGTACATATCAATACACCCATCTGGAATTGGACTGGAATAGTAAACAAACAAACAAACAAATGAAGCAGGTAAAAACATACAGGCTATGAATAATGCAATCAGTATATTTGATTACATATATATGGAGATGTATGGAGGGACTTAACTTCAAATAGAGAATAAGGTTTATGGTATATCTATGAAACATTTTCAAAAATTAATCATGCACTTTGTTAAAATGAATATCATAAATCAAAAAAGTAAAGTGGTTATATATCACATACTTGTAACAAAACAAGAAAAAATAATTTAAAATGTATCATGATCTGATGTGGACTCTGGTCTGCAGGGTCTGTGTGTTGCGGCTGCTGTGACCAAATTCACACAGACTACAGAAGTCCTGTGGAGAAAAAGGGACAGCATGGCCGCTCTCTAAGTGAGAGAGGGCCTGACTCCTTCCTGGACAGGCTTTTATTGCTTTTCTGGGTACATTACATTGAGAATGGTCCTCATTTACCATGCACAGTTTCATTGTAGGTGATTACCTTTTACAGATAACAAAGAAAAGAATGTTGCTAATTACTTCAAAAAGAAGGATGTTGCAGATATAAAGGGAAAAGTAGTAGAACTGGTTACACCCCATACTTGGGAGGTTTAGCACAGATTTTAGGAAGTTAGTTTAGAGATATTTAGTAAACATTTGCTGCCTCAATTCAGGGTGAAGGTGTTTTAGCAAAAGAAAGCCTCAAAGCAGCCTTGGTACAATGCAGCCCTGATTCCCCCCTGGGAAAACCTATCTGCGGTTTGGTTCCTGTGTGCCACTCACACCTGTCGGTTTTCCCATAGGGCTGGACTACATTCGCCTTACTACACAGAACAGTTCCCTATAATAATCATTTAGGAATCAACTTTTTAATCAAAGGAACAGAGGAATAAAATTATAAACTAAAATAAATAAAAGGAGAATACTTAGAAGGGGATACTGAAAAAGCAGAATTAAGGAAAAAATGTACCATTACAATACTCCATTATTAACGAAGATTAAAAATAAAGGAGTTGGTATTTATCTTAAGCTATTAGAATTGAATAACAATCCCAAAGTAATGAGGAAAGAGAATTAGTAAAGATGAAAAGGACTAATGTGCTTAAAAGCATTTTATTAAAAAACAATAGTATACCTTAATTGTTTCAGGTCCCATATTATGGCTTTGACCCATTTTGTGTTAATTTTTGTATATGGGCACAAACACGAGTCTAGTTTCATCCTTTGCATGTGACTTTACAATTTTGTCAGCACCATTTATTGAAGAGGTTTTCTCTTCTCCATTGCATGTTTTTGGCTCATTTGTTGAAAATTATTTGCCCAATATGGATGGGTCTTAAGAATATTATGCTAAGTGAAATAAGTCAAACAGAAAAATTCAAGAACTATATGATTTCACTCATATGTATGTTATAAAACTAAAAGCAACAAATGAACAACCAGGGAAACCAAACAACCAAAACCTCATTGACATAGACAATAGTATGGTGATTAATAGAAGCAAGGGGGGTGGGGGTAGCAAAAGGTAAAAGGGGTCAAATGCATGGTGACAGAAGACTCAGTTTGGGGTGGTGGAAACACAGTGCAATATACAGAAGATGTATCGTAGAACTGTACACTTGACACATACAATTTTACTAACCAATGCCACCCCAATACATTTGTTTTTTAAGAAATAATTCATAAACCAAACCATGCCTATTAGTAGCTTGTTAGAAGGGTCAAACACAACATTATTTCAAAGTCATCCCAACAAAGTTTTCTAAGTCTGACTGCCTCATAAAGCCAAACATTTTTACTCATTACCTTTGTCCAAAGGGCATCAACACTCAATCTAATTTTGAATTTCCCTAAGTGTTTCTTTCTACCTAAGTTGGGCCCATTTTGATGTTTCACATATCCCTGTACAGATGTTAGGAATGACTGCTAAACTTTTTCTGTATGGAGCCCTAAAGTAAATATCTTAAGCTGTGTGAGCTAGATGGTGTCTGGTGTCTGTCCCAGCTACTCACCTCCGCCACCGTTGCTCAAAAGCAGCCATAAACAATACACAAATGAGTAAGCATGTCTGTGATCCAGTACAAATTTGTTTATAAGAAAAAAAAAAAGAATTTGGTGGTGAATTTGGCTTGTGGGCTATGTTTGCTGATCCTGGGTTAGAATTAAGTACTGATTTTAACAAATGAATAAGCGCCATTGATCTATATGTGAATATATAAGTGAGTTCAGCTCAAAACAAAAAGATATTCCTTTAAGCATAACAATAATGATAATAATAAAGTAATTACAATTGCTATGTAGCTCTCATTTTGCATGGCCTTTCTACAGATCCCACACCTTCTGTAGTGTTTTACATGTAATTTCTCATTTAATATCCACAACCCTGTGGTGTAGCTACTGGTATCACTGCCCTTTTCCAGATGCAGAAATTGAGGTTTATACACTTAAGATATTTATGCAATGGTCTATTAGAAAGGTGGCAGTTTAGGATTTAAAGTCATGTTGGCTGAGTCCAAGTCCTAAGCAGCTACACAGAAATACTTGGAAGTCAAGGTTTCATATACCTGGCACATGAGGGTATTTTTCCTGGTACAGGGAGCTATTTCTCCAAGTCCTTTTTTTTTTAATGAAGTCACTTCCATTCTATTTCCCAGGAACAGTTCATCCCATTCTCCTTCCCACTTTGTCCTCATTGTAGAAGTGAACATTCCAATTAAGAGTCTGCTGTTTCCTGAATTACATAATCAAAAATGTCTGACCCCAGCATAATTTAGGTAGCACAGACCCCACTTTCTTTTGTCCTCTTGGAGAGGACCTTGCCCAGGCACAGTAAATGCTGGCTCTTGTAAATTTCATGGAGTCAGATGAAGAAGCAGGCCTTCTTTTAGGAAGAGCTTGTCCACCTGCAACATGATGGACAGGTCAGAGACTTAAGGGTCTCATTTCTAGGCTCAAAATGAATCCTTCACCAGTAAAATTATGAGCCTACTTTAATACTTACTGGCTCCTTGTCTGACTCTAGTTGGTTACATTCTCAAAGATGAAAAGAGTGACTCATTAGACTCACTCAAACCTCTCTGGCTAGAGGAACCATAGAAATTACCATACATGCCTAAGGGTACTTGAGAACAAGGCCAGATTGTTTCTCTAATGTTACCATCTGCCTAGAGTATACCCAAAGGCAGAGTAGTTCTAAAACCTGTTGAATTTCCTTCCGTTTGGCAACTTTTTAAGAGAGTTTCTTAAATGATAGCTGATAATAGAGTTTATGCCAGACTAACAGGTTAACAGTCTGACCTTGATATGGGCTGGGATTGAACCTAATAAAACCATGTGAAACTGCAAAGAAATGTAGAATGAATCACAAAGGTCAGCAGTAGGCACTACTTACAGGAACCGCTTGACGTGTTGCAGTTCAACCAAAAAGTGATGATTGATACAAGAACAAGTACATAAAAAGAAGGATAATTACCAATTCTGTTTTCATTGAGTTAGAATGTTTATGTAAGAGGTATTTAATTCAGGTACAAAGATACATTCTTTAACTGAAAAAAAAAAAGGAGGTGGCTGACCCATAAATTACACAGATGAAGGGAAAAAACTCATTTGTCTACATTTTAAATCAACATTTAAACTGGCTCCTTATTTTAAATTATAGAGTCTAGGGGTCCTGCCTAACCCTACGGCTCAGGACATCCACCAGAATCATGTTAGAATTTAATCAGGCAGAAATAACAGATACTCTTGGCATCATCTAGTGAGATCATGACCTGTCAGTTTGCATTATGCAGCTACCAGGAAAGCAAAACTTTGTTTAGGTTGTGAAAATTCTCCCCTAAGTAAGTGTAACAGAGGTGAGAGGGATGTCTGGCAGGTAGAAGGTTTTTCCTTAAATTACTTTGAGGAGTAAAATTTACTAATCACACATCACTTAACAAACACAGTCAGAAGAGACTTTGAAATTATTCACAGTTTATCTACACCACATCTGTAATAATATATAAAGAATACAGGATTTTCCCCCAAGTCTGTGGAATTCATATATAAGGTTATACTAAAACATGAGTCCTTCCTACTATTGTTTAAATATATAGTTGATCAGTCTTGGGAAGATAGATAGATAAATCAGATGTGCAGAATATAGGAAAAGATAAACCATCTATTAATTGGATACAAAGAAGAAATTTAGTATTTAGATTATGGGTAAATCAATGAAAGACTGTACTAGAATGAAAAATATACAATTTAAAATGTAAATTGTAGTTTAGAATATGGATAGAGGGAGTAATTAACACAGAGGAAAGTAAATGTTGCTTCTAATTTACTAGGAAAATTTGAACAATGTAATTCCACAATGTTTTATATGAAACTGATATATGCAATGTATCATTAACTCTAAGGAGGTACTATTTTTTCCTCTGATCATCTTAAACATTGAAACAAAAAATATCAGTACTTGATAAATTAAGCACGTATCTAAATCAATAAGTCTACAAGTACTTACATCTACATTGCCTCTTCTTCCTTCCTCCACTGTCAATCACTTACTTCTCCAGGGTTATCCAGTTTTGAAAAACTGAGATATATTGAAACCACTTAAAGCATTTCTGAAAAACAAAACAAGATATCTTTAACTTCAGAGTGTTCTAAGAATTGCTTTAATTGTCTATGTCCTCAGCAACAGCAAAATAATTGATCCTTTGAGGTGAATCAATACTAGTTCTTTGCTCCTTTTCTAATCTTAAAAAAAAAATTGAGTCATGGGCATGCCATAAGGGCAAAAGATTCCTGTTGTTATAGCCAATTACCATAAATGTAGTGGCTTCAAACAATGCAAATTTGTTATCCAACAGAGTGAAGGTCAGAAATCCTCAAACCAAGGCCTCAGCGGGTCTGCATTCTTTCTGGAGGCTTTAAAGCAGAATATTTCCTTGCCTTTTCCAGTTTCTAAGGCCTCCTCCAGTCTTTGGCCCCTGGCCCTTCCTCCACCTTCAAAGATAACAGCTTATCATCTTCAAAACAATCTCTGACTCTGATACCTGTGCCCCCCCCCCCCTCTTACAAAGACCCTGATGATTACATTGGACCCACTCAGATATCCAAGATAGTCTCTCCTTCACAAGAGCTTAATTACATATAAAAGTCACTTTGCCGGGTAAAGTAACAGACTGACAGTTCCAAGCATCAGAATGTGGACATCTTTGGTGGGCGGTAAGGGAGGACATTATTCTGTCTATTAATAGCATTTGAAGTTTGAATTTAAATTTAATGAGAAAGAAAGCAATGGAGATTTAAAAAAAGATCTTTTGGGAAACAGTTTATCACTAAAAATACAAAAAAAAAGAGGTTAATATAATATTCCTCTCAGATATTAAGTAAGAATTAAGTTCTGTTAAAACAGAAGTAGGCCTTTTTTTGGAGGGTTATTTCTTAATATGGGCCATGAGATATTTAAAGAATTTATAAATTGCCTTCCACTTCCCATTATCTGCCTTATCTGTAGGACCGATATGTAAATGGAAGGCAGAGAAAAAAAAATAGAAAACGTACTTCACATTTAAGGCATTTTGTAAAAGGTATTTATCTCATCAGCTTCTTAATTACATTCTAGTCCAAGCCCCACCACTTCATATGTAAATGATCATAACTGTCATTAGTGCTTTTTCAAGGCTCTCACCTGCAACCTATCTTATAGATTATTATTCTTAACACATGCCATTTATCAATCACTTCGTTGTTTCAGCCCCTTAAATCATACCTCTTCACAGAGTGAGTCATTGTTTAATCAATTATTTCATTAGTTTGCTCATTCTATGGATATTTTATAGGTCACTTTCTAAAGTTTATGCAAATCCTGTGTGGGGTAGGGGGTGACAAGCACAAAAGTTACACAAATGTGTTTTGTTTACACAAATGTGTTTTCACAGCCTTTTCCAGGCTCACCACCACTGAGAATGATTTTGTTGCTTTAGGAGGCATTAGAGTGCCACTTAGTGACAAAGATCGTAGACAGTGGATTCAGACTTTCTAGGTTCAGAGAGGAGCTCAACCATTTGTCACCCTCATGATCTTGACAGATGACTAACTTCTTTGGGCCTTACATTTTCTTAATAAAACGAGAATGGTTTTAACCCTTACTCAATGGGTTGTTTTGGAATTTAAATAAGCCAATCCATGTAAAGTGCTGAAACCAGTGCTCTTAGCATATGTCAAGCATTATGGTCTTCACTTATTTCTAGAAGGACTATCTTCTTTTTCCTTTTTTTTTTTTTGAAGATTTTATTTATTTATTTTTAGGGAGAGAGAAAGGGAAGGAGAGAGAGAGGGAGAGAAATATCAGTGCAAGAGAGAAACATTGACTGGTTGCCTCTCGTATGTGCCCTGACTGGGAACCGAACCCAGAACCCAGGCATGTGCTCTGACTGGTCATTGAATGGTGACCTTTTGCTTTGTAGGATGGTGCCCAACTGACTGAGCCACACCAGTCAGGACTATAATAATTATCTTCTAACCAAGAACTCCATACTCATCCTAACAGTGTGTAAAAGGGAAAGCTGGTGAGCTAAAACCACATGTAATATGGTGTTCTAGGAGCTTGAGATAGTAAAGAAGATTTAAAAAACTAGGTTTCTCTGTCTGCATTGAGTTTTGTTCAGGGAGAAGGACAAACATTGATTGAATATTCATCTGTGCATATGTTAAATTATTAATGTTGCAACTGCTATAATTGTAAAAGTAGAGGAGTTTGATCTGCTCTGGATGGTCATCAAAGCTTTGCCTGGGATCTGAAGGTGATGAGGGGATTGCGCATAACCCATCCGAGGAAATGAAGAGAGTGCAGAAGGGCTGCTTTCAGCGAGGCAGTGCTTGGAGTGAAAGCAGTATGAGGAGCAGAAAGAGGCCAGGCCATGTAGGGCCACATGAGTCTTATTAGTGATTTTGGTCTTTGTCTTTAGGAGAAGTGTGTTTCATGTTGTGAAAATATTTTTCTTCTGAGACTGCTTGGAATAGAAAAGAATATCTGGCTAGAGCAGTAGGAGGCTGGTGAGGGCCAATGGTAGCTAGGAGCAGGGTAGTGGCAGTGGGTGAGTATATGGGTTTGAAAACTGTTTGAGAGAGAATCAAGAGGTTCCATTAATAGTGATGGAGTAGATGTGAGTATCAAGGAGAAAAAAGTGCCACGTATGACCCCTAAGCTTCTGGCTTGAGTATCTAGTTGACTAGAGAGCAGCTGTATCCCTGCGAAGACTGGTGAGGACTAGAAATTGGTGTTGAACTTATTGTTGGCTCTTTGGCAAATTTGTCCTCAAAATGAAAGCAAAGCTTATCTAGAATTAAATTTATCACCCTAGAGATGAGCTGAGAATACCGATTAACTATGAACATATGATACCAGTATTCACTATTTAAAGGCATGCAGCTCGACCAGACTGAAGTTGTGATTGGGGGGGGGGGGTGTTTATCAAAATAGAAGACATAAAATATTTGTGCATTTTTTCTTTTTTATTTGTTTGTTTTCATCTCATAGAGAAAGCCAGGGCAATTTCTCTATAAAATTGCAAACAAAACAGTATCTTCAACCAACCTACAATGAAATCCAAATACTAAATCAGTAGAAGCTTTTCTTGCCTAGAAAAAAGATGGTCAGTATTAGACATGGCTGGATGGATATAGAGCCCTTCTCCTGCCCTGCTAACTAGTGCTGGTGATTTGGCTGCTGCTGGAGAATTTGAAGATAATAAGTGCTATTTTCTACAAGAGACTGAAGAAACGTATAGGTAATTCTGTGCAAAGAAGAGGAGAAAAGGAATTTTGGTTAAAAGGACAATAAGCTCTTGTGACAGAAGAAAGATGATACACAAAAATGCAGCTAATTGTGTGAAGGGCTCCAGGGTCAGGCATCAGTAGACAAAGCTTCAGCAGAGGACACGCTCATTACTCTAAAGGTAAGTACAGTAAGTTGGATTCATATGCAGAATTTATAACTTTACACAACAAGGGAAGAAAGAATCTGCTTATGAGTTTAAAGAGAAGACACTTTTACTCTGAGTTGTAAGTCAAGAAGCCAATATTCTGGGAGATCAGTTATAGTTGAACCACAATGTGGAGGAATCTTTCTCCAGGGAGAAACCTGTCTTAATCATATACCTAGCACACATCTTGATTACCTGGTAAAGTTAATGAAGAATAAGGGTGGCGGGGGGGGGGGGAGAAGAAGGGAATTTAGGCAGGATTTTAGGACTAAGAAAAAAGCATAAAGGTTTTAGCAGCTGGATGGCATGCAGGTAAGCCTAGTTTTCTGGTAGAAAGAGTGCAAGGTCCTAGCGGGCTGTTTGGCCAGTCCCTGTCTCTAGGCTCTCCACAGCAAGCCTAGGGTAGAGCTGAAAAAAAAATATGACTTACGTTTTACCCCTGAAATCAAGGTTTATTACAAGATGGATGACTATGATTATTAGGGACTCATGCCCTTGACTTTCACAGAATCCTCTTTGAAAAATGAATCATTTAAATGGGACTCTGCTGAGTAAACTGACACATTTCAATCTACCTAAATGAGTGCTTAGAAAAGGCACTCAAGCAATGTGCTATGACATCAAAGGGAGTGATTCACCCTGTCTGGACAACTTACAGAAGTTAACCCAGAGGAGATGTTAATAAACTAGAATTTGTTTCATATCTATTAACGACTACTAATATATATATTATATATATATATATGCATATACCTATAGAAAAGTACATATGTAAGTGTATATCTCAATTAATGTGCATTGGACATAGTTAACCAAATAACCAATATTCACATCAAAATGTACAAAACAGCACCTAAGAAATCATTTCTGTGCTCCCTCTTTCTACCTTCCCCAAAAGAAACCACTATCCTGACTTTTATCACCATAAATTAGATTTCTTGGCCACATACTCTATAAAAATAGAATCCTAAAGCATATAAACTTTCATATATATCTTCTTTAGTTGAATATTATGATTTAGAGATTCATGTAAATTGTTGTACATAGCAGTAATTTGAATATACCATAATTTATATACTCATTTGTACTGCCTGAAAAAGTACTTTAAGGTAGTAATTTAAATTAAAATATTAATTTTGGTAGTAATTTCAATTAAAATATTTTAATAATATTAAAATATTAAAGTAATTTAAATTAAAATATTAATTTAAGGTATAGTCAATAAATTAAGGACCCATTGTATAGTCTCTAGGAACCTCATCCCTTCTCCTTCTCCCCAAATAATAACACAATCTATAGTTAAGTTTATATAAGAGAATATCTTCATAAATATTATGGAAATATTTTAAAATATATTTGATTAATTCTTCATAAATATATTAGGAAGAAAGGGAAGAATAACCAAATGATAAAATGGGAAAAACAAAGCAAGCTGTTCAATCCAAAGGCAACAAAAAACCAGGGAGCATATAACATATTTAAACACCACCATTAACAAAAATGACTGACTGACATGTAGAGCATTCTACCCATTAGCAACAGAATATACCAAAGGGCATGTGGATCATTTAACAAAGTAGACCATGTCTTTGGCCAGAAAGCCCAGGGTTTAAAAAATCATACAGAATATTTATCTGAGCACAATGAAATTAAACTAGTAGTAAATAGCAACAACAAAAAAAAATAAATCTCTGCTTAGCAATTAAAAAGCATATGTCTAAGTAGCCCATTGGACAAAATTGTCAAGAGAATAAGATAATATTTTGAGTTAAATAAAAATGAAAAATAACATAAACAGAAACTTACAGAATGTCACTAAAACAATGCTAAGTGACACTTATAGCCTTGAATGCATATTGTGGAAAAAGAAGAAAGCCTAAACATTACTAATTGGAGAATCCATCTAAAGAAGCTAGAAAAATAGCAAATCAAGACAAAATGAAAGAGAAGAAAATAAATAATAAAGATAAGACACACGATGCAATGAAACAGAAAACACACTAATAACAGAGGACTCAATAAAAACAAATTTAATTCCTTTAAAAGATCAAAAAGAAAAAGACTGATCAAGAAAAGAAGGAAATTACCAAATCAAGAATTAAAAATGCACATCACAACATATCCTCTAGGTATAAGAAGATAAGGAGAGGGTATATTAAACAATTTATTCCAATAAGTTAAACATTTAGATGAATGGAATCAACAAATTTTCTGTGTTTGGTTATGGGAAGAAATGAAAATGAATAGTTTTATACCTTTTAAGAAATTAAAACCATTACCCCAAAGAAAATGCCAGATCCAGATAGTTTCACACATAAACTTTCCTAAATAAACGCATAAACTTTTCCTGAAAAATAAAAAAAAAATGCTTGAATTATTTTATGAGGTCTCTATAACCACGAATCCAGTGGAAAGGATATTATAAGAAGAACAAATTATATGCAATGTCTCTCATGATTATACATGCAAAACCCTAAGCAAAATATTAGTAAATCAAGCCAATAATATACACATCTAAAAAGGAAATACACCGTGATCAACTGGTGTGACATTAAAGCAGTTTATTCTAGGCTCCTTTTCCAAGCCAGGGTTATTTCTGTCAGCTGAATTCTGAACCATTTTCCTCTTTTGTTTCTTGCTTTTCCCAACTTCACTTTTTATATTATCATATTTTTCTTTCCTTTGCTTACAGAAGTCTTTCTAGTCTTAAATTGACGTGCCTATGAACCATACCCCCATCTCTTCTTCCTCCAATACTCAGGCTGACTTGAATAAACAGTGTTAGGCATGCAGCTCTCCCTACTGGAGAGTCTCCGAATTCCCTAACTCGAGCTCCTCTGGTGAAGTGTATGCATGTATAGCTTTGCATGCTCCCTCCAGTGGGAGCTGACAAACCCTTACACCCACTGAAACTTGCATTAGGACTGAAATTACATTACTACCCAGACTTCCATATTGTCTTAGATAGAATTACATAGAAAATTGAATCTGAAGTAAAAGAGTATGTGCCTGATTTATACTGGGGATTGCCCGCTTCTTAGAGCTGAGGTCTGAGGGGCTGCAATCACCAATAAAGCATAAGCAAGTGGCTTTTGCTTCGGGTTCTGATTTCTACAAGAGAAAAGAGAACAGATAAGTAGGGTGCATTACTGAAGCAGCCACAGCTTTATAACAAGAATGATTTTTTTTTCCTTTGTCTTGTTGGATACACTCATCAAAGTATGAAAAAATGCATCTCAAATAATCCAAACCAGCAGGATGTTGACAGGTCATTTCCTCTGGTTCACACTGGACTCCTATTCCTTACTGGCCAAAGTTTTCCCCCATGGAAGAGTGATTAGCCTTCATTTCTGGGTTTCTCACCTGATAGTTTCAGCTACCATCAGGAAGCCCAGTTCCTCTGCCTGCTGTGTGAAAATTTATTCGAGTCAGAAAGGGTGAGAGAAACAAGCATCTCAAAATTTTGTTAGGTTGTTCTGTAACAGTTGGGGCAGGATCCATATAAAATTAATAGTTCAACCAACAACTGGGACCAAAGAATTGACCTAAGAATCAAGATGAGTTCAAGAAGATCTATAGTGACAATAAGTGGTGCCAGGTGTACTCATATAGCCTGAGTTTCCTGTTAAACTCTAGAAATATATTCCATACTTTTAGTAGTGCCTTTTTAATGAATAAAATTATTTGCTGGTTTTCAATGACATATTCAACAACACTTAGTTTGACTCTCAAACTGTTTTGCAAAATCTGTACTATTACATTTTTTTAGATCTGGGACACATATCACATATCCTAGCAGAGCATACCAGGTTAATATACCAAAGTAATTTATCATTCAAAAAGTATAAATCCACCCTAGCTGGTGTGGCTCAGTGGATTGAACACCAGCCTATGCACCAAAGAGTCACTGGTTCGATTCCCAGTCAGACACGTGCCTGGTCCCCAGTAGGGGGTTTGTGCAAGGCAACCACACATTGATGCTTCTCTTCTTCTCTTTCTCCCTCCCTTCCCCTGTCCAAAAATAAATAAATAAAATCTTTTAAAAATATATAAAGCATACATTGAAATTCAGAATATATTAATAAGAATTGTGCTAATAGCGAGCTTTACTAAAACCAATAATTTTCTCAAATACATTTTTGTTTATCATTTATACATTTTTAATACTCACCTGAGGATATGTTCATTAATTTCAGAGAGAAAGAAAAGGGGGAGAGAGAGAGAGAGAGACGGAGAGAAACATTGATCCATTGCCTCCCATATGTGTCCCAAACAGGGATGGAACCCACGACCTACGTATGTGCCCTGACCAGGGATAGATCCTGCAACATTTTGGTGTATGGGACAATGCTCCAACCAACTGTGCCACCTATCCAGGGCTGTTTCTTATTTTTATAGCACTACTTAGAATACTTTCTGTGATTATATTAACATTTTTTGAGTACACACAATGCACTACTGAGACATTATAAAATTGGGTGTGATGACAAAAATGGAATCCCTTTCAGATGGGTAACAACAATATACACAGTAAAATAAATTTAGAAATACATTTAGAAAACAGTGAACTGGGTGGTTAGAAAGAATAAAAATGGCCAATATGTTAATGGATTTTACAAGTTAACTCTTCTCTTTTGTATCCAAGTTACAATAAGGCTGAAAATTATGTCATTACCATAAGAGATGGCTACTTCCATCCTTCCATTCCTTTTAGTATCTCCATTTAATTGTGTTTAGAAAAAGGATTTAAATTTAACTTGTCACTTATGGCTCTTAGTAATGCTTGGAAAGAGTTGCTTTTCAACACTTCCCACTCAACAGTCTCAATGGGCCTGTGAGTAGTATTATGTTCTTCCATCCCTTAGCACTCTCTTCTAAGATGCCAATGCTTAGCCAAAGCTGTTACATTAGGAAGAGTGAATATTTGGGGGAAGCCAGTGCTGTTCTTCCTGAGGAAGCAGAGCAGATCAAGAGGGAGTCTGGCTGTGCTGGGTTGGCAGTGATGCACAGGGGGATGAGACTGAGTGAGGAAGCTGGCTCCTCCAATTGGTAGAAAACAAATACAGGGAGCTCACATGTGCAAAAATGATCACATTATTACATCCATAATTATTCCCAAACCAGTAGAGCACAATACTTTAGTGTGTCTATATGTATGACAGGGACTACAGTTAAAATGCAAATCCCTGAACCCCATTCCACATCTACAAGATTTGCAAAACTTTCTTCAAGCTATTTTTATGCAAATTGGACGCTGGGGACTATGAGTTGCCTTAAACTCTAAAGGTTAAGAGTTTATGGCATCACGACTTATATTTAAGTCTTTTATCCACCTTGAATTTATTTTAGTGTATGGTATAAGTAGGTGATCGAGTTTCTTTCTTTTTTTTTTTTTGCACGTGGCTGTCCAGCTCTCCCAACACCACTTGTTAAAGATGCTATTTTTATTCCATTTTGTGCTGCTGCCCCCTTTGTCAAATATTAATTGACCATAGAGACTTGGGTTTATTTCTGGGCTCTCTATTCTGTTCCATTGGTCTATGTGTCTGTTTTTATGCCAGTACCAGGCTGTTTATAGTGGCTTTGTAGTACAGTTTGGCATCAGATATTATGATCACTTCTACTTTGTTCTTCTTTCTCAAAATTTATGCAGCTATTTGGGGTCATTTATGGCTCCATATAAATTTTTGAAATATTTTTTTTGTATCTGTGAAATATGTCATTGGTATTTTAATAGGGATTGTGTTGAATCTATAAATTGCTTTGGGTAATATGGACATTTTGATGATGTTAATTCTCCCAATCCATGATCATGGTACATGCTTCCATTTGTTTGTGTCTTCCCATGCACCCCAATGTTCATAGCAGCACAATTTACAATAGCCAAGAGCTGGAAGCAACCTAAGTGCCCATCAGCAAATGAGTGGATCATAAAACTATGGTACATTTATATAATGGAATATTACACAGCAGAAAGAAAGAAGTAGCTCCTACCCTTTCATGACATCATGGATGGAACTGGAGAGCATTATGCTAAGTGAAATAATCCAGGCAGTGAGGGAAAAATACCATATGATCTCACCTTTAACTGGAACATAATCAACAAAAGAAAAAAGCAAGCAAAATATAACCAGAGACATTGAAATTAAGAACAATTGACAGTAACCAGAGGGGAGGTAGGAGGGGATAATGGGGGGAAGGGAGGAAGGGTTTTCAGGAACTACTATAAAGGACACATGGACAAAAACAAGAGGGATTGGAACAAGGGAGGGAGGAGGGTTTGGCTGGGGTGGGGAGGGAGTAAACACAGACAACTATAATTGAACAATAACAAAATAATTTTTTAAAAAAGAGTTTATACACTAGGGGTTAAGAACATGGACCCTGAAATATGTCTACTGGGACTCACTATTTATGCTGGGTTGATAATTTTACTTCTGTTTTGAGCCTTTAGTTTGACATGTAATACATGTTCAGTGATGCTGGGTGAAATGCTAATTGTTGAGGCAAAGCTCCATATTTTCAGTGCCTTTGCTCCATGCATGTTGCCTTCTAACGAATTCATATCCCCTTTAAGAATTCTCTGAATGACTATTATAACTAGATTTCAAACCTGCATAATTGGAGATTTTTTAGTTAAAAAATTATATTCTGCATTTTTCTGGAGTCAGGGATCTGTTTATTATGATCTAGTTACTTGTCTACACATGGAAACCTTAGAGTTACTTAAGCAGAAGCATATTGTTCAGCAGTATTAAATGTCAGAGGAGAATAGGCCGAGTTGTTCCCAAATAACTAGGGCCCAGGTAAGCAATTCAGGATTATTTGAAGTTTCAAAGCCAGTGAAGAATCACTAGATCTTATGGAAAGGGAATAACGAGATCTTATGGAAGGAATGAGTAAGGGGTGAGGAACCCTACTAAAGAAAGGATCTAGGCTATTGTCAGGCAAACAATTATTGAAGATAGAACACACAGCATTATTCAAATACTCCATGATGCCTCTGACTTCAATAAATAATCCTGTATGAAATACATACCTACCATAAGTTTGAGTTTGAGCTGAAATATGTATTGCATATGATGTTATGAATAACATTTTAGACTATAAACAATATTTTTAAATGACTGATTTTAAGTAAAGTGAAGCCATCATGTTTCAGATACAATTGTGGATTCTGAGAGATTCACAATCTCCTTAGTCTCAAAGTCCCCAAGACTCAGAGAACTGCCTAGGCAGTAATATATTTTTTCACATTATCTTCACTCTCTAAATGCACTTTCAGTTTTCTTCCCTGCTCTTGGATTATTGAAAATCATTACCATTGCAGCAAGGCTAATTTTTGTGCTGTTACAAATACTGACTTTTATTCTTAATGGCTGAAGACAAAAAGCAATTACAATCGATTATATGCAGAAGGTTCTTCTAGTTACAGTTACAGCATTTGTGTAAAATTTAAAATCTGCAGTTGTAGTTGTCTAAAAAAACAAATTCTCAATTGTCATTAAAATATGAAATATAATTTTCTAAAGCAAGTGTGTTTTTAAAACAATATCTGGAACTTGTAACTAATTCTGACCCCCAAAATGCTGTTCTTTTTTCCTGGCTCCCAATAAAATGGTAAGTTTTTTTACAACTACCCACCCCCAAAATGTAGCAAAAATTTCCTTGCATTCTGAATTCTTGAAACAAATTATCTTATTAAAATAAAGTTTAAGAACCATTTTCATATAAATTATCTGTGGACTATCCAGAATTCCAAATGTGATTCATTCTCTGAAGCATTTTAGTACTGTTGTTTTATACTGAAGTAATTTTAAAACCTTCTAATGTCTTTTCTGCCTACTAGTTTTTACCTTCTTTCCTTACCTTTTCCTTGCATTGATTAGGGAGGCTCAAGATTTAATGTGGAAGAGAATAGGTTCTAAATTTGGAGTTTTTTTTTTCCTTTGTACACTACTCCCTGTGTCTAAACAACTATGGCCTCTAGAAATGCAAGCCCCTTGCTGTTATACTTCATGGCCAAATTTCTTGCAGCAACAAACAAAGAGACTCTTATAGGGGTGTTGAAATTCTCACTTTGATCAAAGCTTAACCATCACTCCTGATGAGAAGTTTTTGATCTCTGCTATCTAGATCAGAAGGGTTTTTCTGGGTCCTCCACAATATCTTGTATTGTTCTTTTAATGCACTTATCACATCATACTGTAAATCCTATTTGTTTATCTGTAGCTTCTATTAGACTATAATTTTCATGAGGGAAAGGAGAGGTCCACCTTGTACCTAACACAAATCTGGTACAGAGTAGGTATCCCACAAATGTTTTTATGTAAACTGACCAGTAAAAACTCCCTTTCTGCTTGCCTCCAGGGAATTGAGAAACACAGTCTGAGTGGTGAGCAGGACATCTGACACTCTATCATTGATTCTCTGTTATCTTAACTGTTGCTTATGAAGGACATCTTATATTCTAAAATGAGAAAATTGAGCTGGATGTTACCTAAACATCGCTACAACTCTAAATGTCTAACAATATCTGATTTTTGATGTTCCTTAGAATTAATTTGAACAGGAGGAGGGAAAAGCAAGTTAAATGACTGCATCTTTGAAAATGTTCATGAATACATACATATGTGTGTATGTGTACGTGTAATAAATGAGAGGGAGAGAACAGGAAGTGAGCAAGGAAGGAGAATGAGATAAAGAAGAGCAAACAGTGAAATTTACATTTTAGACAGGAATTATGTCAGATATACCAACTGAATCAACTAAAAAGTATCAGGTATAACAATCTCACCAAAGCCACAACTAGGACGAAAATAGAGCTACTGGAATCAAAATTTTGAACAATACCTTACCTCCAATGAGAAAAAGCTTACTAAAATGATGAGGATGTGGGGTGGAGGTAGATTATGTAGAACATGACCTAATTTGAACACCAGAGGGCAGTAGGGGATTTTCTTATTTAAAATATACTGTAACACCATCAAAATACAGCCTGTGAAATAAAAGGTTGTTTATAGCAGTGGTTCCCAACCTCTTTGGAACCAGGGACTGGTTTCGTGGAAAACAATTTTTCCTCGGACCAGGAGTGGGCTAGGGGATGGTTTTGGGATGATTCCAGCGCATTACATTCAAGCTCACCTCCTGCGGTGCAGCCTGATTCCTAACAGGCCCAAATCTGTCCCAGTCCATGGCCCAGACGTTGGGGAACCCTTGCTCTGCAGTGCCTAAAAATAAAATGAAATATATCGTATCTAAAGGAAAAACTCAATTTGAAACATTTTTCAATCAGTCACATGTGCTCAATGAGTCTTTAAAAATACAGGGTAGGGCAAAAGTAGGTTTACAGTTGGAGTATGCAAAACAGAGTTCATTCTTGTATTAGTGTTTATTAATTATTATATTACTTTCCATAGGAATGACTGTAAACCTACTTTTGCCCTACCATATATGTTGAGGATATTCTTGATAAATATGCACACAGTTCCTAGGTTTTTAAAATGGAATGATTATTAAATCCATTATCCTTCCAATGTTAGTTACCTCATACAAATCAATGCCTCCTAATTTCATTAAAACCAAAGTAGCTAATGCATATGCCTCTTATAATAGTAAACTATAATTGCTTCCTTTTTTATTCTTTATTTTTTAACTTAAGTTATTGTTTAATTATTTATGCTATTACAATTGTCCCAATTTTCCCCCTTTGTCCCCTTTTACCCAGACACCCCCCATTCTCTCAGGCAATCTCCACATGGTTGTCCACATCCATGGGTAATGCATGTATGTTCTTTGGCTGCTCCATTTACCTTTTTTTATTACTGTTCAATTACAGTTGTCCCAGTTTTTCCCATGTTGCTCTCCCCTGCCATGCCGATCCCTTAAGTTTTGATATAATTGACACATAATATCATATTAGTTTCAGGTGTACAACGTGAGATATATATATATATATACATATACATATATATATATGAACACCATAATGTTAACACCCATCATTACACAGTCACAATTTTCTTCATTATAAGAATTTTTAAGATTTACTCCCTTAACTAAACTATAACTTCTTAACTAGCTTTCTTCTTTCTTGTGCAAATACTCACTAAATAAATGTCTATAACTAACTGAGTGCTAATTCTCTTCTCCAGTATTCAAACTGCTTGAAATATAAAAAGGAAAACATTTGTGACTTATGTTTCCAGGAAGTCTTTTTTCATCCATGTGAAGGCAGAGCTGAAAGGTAGAAAGAGTAAATGAAAACAATTGTTCTGAACCCTTTGCATCTGTAGATGAAGAAATTCTCCATCACACTGTTCTCTGGCATTGCACTGTCCAGTATTGTAGCCACTGACCACATGTCACTATTTCAATTTAAATCAATTACAGCAAATTAAAACTTTACAATGCTGTTCCTCAATTTCACTAGTTATATTTCAAATGCTCAATAGCTACACATGGCTAATGACTACCATATCAGATAGGCAGAGATGAAACTTTTCCATCACGACAGAAGGTTCTTTTGGATCACACTAGAGAAAGAGCTGGAATGAAACCAGATCTCTTGAGATGTTGTGCCAGAGAAGTTGAATCAGAAATGTGTGGTGTCAGCAAACACAAAAAAAGAAGATAGTTTCAAGAAGGAAATAATAATACAACAGAGTTGACAGGCAGATGGAAACGGAGAGGTCCATTGATTCTGGCATTTCGGGAATCTTTCCCATCATGCTGTACAGTGCCTCCCCACTTCCCAGTGTCCTAACATAACATCACGATCTCCCAGAAAGGGAAAATAACTGTAACATATGAAATCACAGAATTATAAAACATATCAATTAATCAGTATCAAAACATATCCAATTTTAACTTTTGCAGTGTAAACTTTGCAAAATTTTTGTGAAAACATAAACTGAAGGAAAGATAAACTAATCTGGCATCCTTTGGAGACATCAATCACTGTCTGCGTGCCCTTTGGAGAGTTATTTATTCATAGAAGATGCTCTTATTGGTGACCCTGGCAAGTGCATGTCAGCGGGAGAGCAAGAGCCTAAAGCTACATTCCAGAGTAGAATGATAGAACCAGTGAGGAGGAATCAGACATTAGGTATAAGCTGTTCTTCTAAGGAGGTGACAGAAAAGAGAGGACAGTAGCACGTGGAAGAGCAGCTTGTTTCACTTCACTCTGTGCCCTAAGTTTAATAAATGATCTTCTGACAAGTTCACGTCCCTTATGAAACTAAGTGCAAAACTTTCTAGGTTTGTGCATTTGTGTCTTTTCTGTAGATAGAGTGGGTAGCATATCTTTCATAGGGAAGTTAGATGGGAGAATTTAAAGATAAAGAAAGTCAACTGAACAAGGTCCCAGAGGAAGCAGGTAAGAAATAAATCAGGTAGAGAGGGGAGAATAAATTTTAGGAAAGCCTCAGTTTTGGTCATCGTAGGGAAGAAAGGCTGGATAAGCAGAAATAGTCTTGAATAATTGAGTTGAGAAGTTCTGCAACACTTTTCAGAGTTCATATTTCTTAATGGTTTCACCCTGGCTCTCTCCAAATATTTTTGCCAAATATGACCTCTACATAGAAAATTGTTTCTGTTGAACAATATATTACCTTTTATGGAAAATACCTAAAAGCACAGATTATAAATGAACTTATTAATACATACTAATTAAGCACTTAATATAAACTGATATGCTCAATATTGTGTTTTAATATGCTTGTATATGTTTACTTCTACCAAGACTAGAACTATGCAAAGAGAGACCTAGTGCAATATAACCTTAATATTTTTAATATATTTAGTACACTTTGGAATCTTACTTTTCTTTCCTATTCATCATACATAATTTATTTTCTGTCTTTCTTTTAGCTTGTCCAAAACCCTCCTTGTACTTTGCATTAAGTAGTCACAATACCTAGGTAGCCTACCTAATTACAATGTGATGTTATTTTTTTTAACCTGTCTGTATTTTACTCTAGAGTAGATGTTTGGAAATTGTATTATTGTTCTATTATTGTTCTGATTGATCCTTAATAATCTGTAGTTGAAAGTTCAATAACAATATAATATTTATTAAGTAATGACTACATTAAAGAGCCTTAAATTCATTGCATCATTTAATCATCCCGAAGACTGTAGACATTGTTATGTTATTACCTTGTTTTGCAGATAATTCATGCAACAACTTTTAAATCTCCAGAGCTCATACTGAGAAATAGTGGTAAGAACAATAGGTTCTCTGACTCCTTGGATGTTACATTCTGGGAAGAAAATATAAATTAAACAAATTAGTGACATAATAACAATTACAATAAGTAATATGAAAGCCCATAGCTGAAGTATCTAACTCTGTCTGATAAGAGGAACAGCAAAAGATCCCCCAAGGATTTAAAAAATAAATGAAAACATTTATTCACGAAGACATACACACTCGTATGTTCAGCGCGGCATTATTCATGGTGGCCAAGACTTGGAGACAGCTGAACTGTCCTTCAATAGATGACTGGATAAAGTAAATGTACATATAAGGGGAGACCCACAAAAAACAGAATTACCTTCTAGAAGGTGAACCTCTTGTAGCACAGGTTTCCCCTGCCAGGTGAGTGTTCTACGAACCCATCTGTATTGGTGTACCAGCTGGCATTGGTGTGAGAAGCTGTGTTCAGTTTCAGTGAATTTTTTTAAGACTCTTTCAATGCTTTGACCATTCTATGATGGGTGGTTTACAAGTGCACCTGCACTGAGTAGTCAGCAGTTTTTGACTAAAAATGGCCTGACCCCTGTGCCCTGCCCTCCCTATTCACCCTGAGTGACTTTTTTCTCTGCTGGGTGAAAAAAGTCCTTGAAGAGAAATGTTATGTCAATGTTGCAGAGGTGAAACAAAAAATGGCAAGCACTAAAAGGCATTAAAATTGACAAGTTCAAAAACTGTTTTGAACAGTGGAAAACATTCTTGATAGGTGTATTGCAAATGGAGAGTACTATGAAGGCAACTGAAGTTTAAACATGTAAGAATAAATACATATTTTTTATAAATAAATTCTGTTCTTTGAGGGGTCCCCCCTTGTTTTTATAGTGGAATACTACTTGACCATTAAAAAGATGAAATACTGTCATTTGCAACAACATGGATGAGGGGGAGGGATAGGACATAGTAAAGGGTAAAGAGAGTCACATATATGGTGATGGGAGATGATCTCACTTTGAGTGGTGGGCACACAGTGCAATATGAATATTCCATGTCATAAAAATGTATACTTGAAACCTACATAATCTTATTAACCAATGTTACGCCACTAAATTTAATAAAATGTGGAGGGGAATCTCCCTTAAAAGTAAAATGTTATGTAGAATATATCAGGTACTGCTGACAAGAGTTGGGTATTGGACTTTCTGTTGTCTTGATGGGATAATATTTTATATAAATGTTATATCACTTTATGATGAGGCCATTGTTATTTTCTCTTTTTGCCCTCAGAAACAGACATTTAAAGGTGATTTCATAGGCAAGTAGAGAAATACCTGTACTCATATCTGGATAGATTTATCTACCAAATAAATACAAATTATTCTTACATTTTCAAGGTAGTGGTGAACCACCCCATATTTTTCTGTGTTGTATGATGGTCTTACTCGCACAATGTACAATTTCAACTGCAATTTTAATTTATAAAAGGATTCCAGTATAATGTTGTTGTTTCAATACTGAGGAGCCTTTTTCATGTCTGTCTTCCTTGCTCTCTCCTCCCAATTTCCTTCTAGACACTCCCCTTTTCCAGTGTAAACTGCTCCAAACCTAAGCAGAATCAGTCTTTGGGAAGTCTTTAGAAAGAGACAACAATTTTGCATCACACAGTCCAGCCATCTCTTTACCAAACCCCTCTCCTCTTCCCCCCGCTGGACCCCTAGTAAAATGGTATATTCTGTTTATAATGCACTCTATGCAATACTGTGTCACTAAGTAGTCCTTATTCACCTATTTCCTGACAGTCAGGCATGGCTAGTGGCCTCTGAGTGGACATGACAGCTGCCATTCCAAGTATTGCCTATTCAAAATTCCCATGTCACTGTATTGTCCTTTTTTTAAGAGTGAAATGATTAACATACAGTGTTATATTAGTTGCAGGTGTGCAACATAATAATGCAACACTTGTATACATTGTGAAATGATCCCACAATAGGTCTAGTTAAAATATGTCACCATACATCTTGACACAAAGCACAGGTCTGCCTGAAGCCAAGAAAGGCAGTCACAAAGAATATCAAATATTGAAGATGAAATTATATCAAATTAAATATTGGAGATGAAAGGATGAAAGTATGTCAAACATCTCATTTGGAAAAAGTACACACTCATAAGGTGGACTTTTTTGTGCTTATGTTTATTTCATGGTTTGCTTTAGTCCCAAGAATCAGATTTTAAAAATCACATATACAAGGTATGTTTGGAGAAAGTCCAGCCATTATTAATATAAGGGGAAAGTTTTGTGTGACACAAATGTAACCTGACAGTCAAGGAGAGTGGACTGGAATGCACATGTGTGAATAATGACAGCTTCACTGTACTGGCAAGTAGGGGTGGTAGATGCCATTGAGTGAGCATGTGTACTATGTGGCCATCACATTCAAAATGACTGAGTGAGGAGAACAACAAATCTGCATCAAATTTTGCATTAAGCTTAAACATTTCTCTATGGAAACTATTTGGATGATTCAGAAGTCTGCAGCTATGGGCAACTGGTGATTGGCAGCTTCATCACAACAACACACCTGCTCATGCATCACATCACCTGCAGAGTTTTTTTGTGAAACATCAAATCACTCGGTGAGTCAGCTCCCCTATAGCGCAGACTTGGCACCCTGTGACTTCTGGCTTTTCCCCAAACTAAATCTCTTTTGAAAGGGAAGAGATTTCAAATCACTGATGAGATTTAGGAAAATATGACAGAGCAGTTGATGGTGATTGGGATAACTGTGTGAGGTCCCAAGGTGCCTACTTTGAAGGGGACTGAGGTGTCATTGTTCAATGTACAATGTTTCTTCTATCATGTATCTTCTTCAATAAATGTCTCTACTTTTCATTTTACATGGTCGAATGCTTTCTGGACAGACCTTGCACATCCATAGTTTCTGTTCAAAATGTTCTTACACAAATACATTCCACTTTGCAAATTCATACCAACAATCATCTCTGATGTAATTCCTAACCAAGTTTAGCAGAACCCCAAAATACTATCAAGTAAAAAATCAAAACAAAACAATGATAATTACAAAATTACAATATGCTGTAATTTATCTGGACATCCCATTATAATCTGTGTACATGCATATGAAATAGTGGAATATATGCATACAGTGTGCAAAAGTCAGATTCAGCTGCTGTAACAAACACCTAAAATAATTTTAGCTTTAACATGCAGAAATTTATTTCTCTTAAAATCAGTAATCCAAGTGTTAGCAGTCTAGAGCTGCCAAATATCATGGAACCAGGCTTTCAATCTTGTTGATGTTCGATTTCTACTGTACTATACCCTCATTTGCATGATCAAGGATGGCTCATCAATGCATTTTGTATTCCAGATAGTGGGAAAGGAAATAGAGGAAATGGAATTCATGTTCATTCCAGTAAAGGTTATAATCAAGTTTTATTTTATATATTCTTGAGTTCATATCACATTAGCCAGACTTAACCCCATAGTCATAAATGGTTGCAAGGAAACTGGGGAATGTTATATTTACTCTGGTGCCCATTTACTGAGCCCAAAGTTGACATTTCTACTAATGTAGAAAGTGCTAGAAATAAATATTGGGGGATGTCTAGCAATTTCTGCCAAGTCATATCTAACTACCCAACCTGCTAACTATTCTCTTCTTCAGTTTATTTTGGAAAGTATGTTCTCTAGGCATTATTCTAAGTACAGAAGAATGAAGAATTGTGCTGGACTGGCAAGAGAAACCTTGTAAGTTTATATTCTAAGTAATGAGACTCTTCTGCACTCTAGGTTCTTTTCCTTAATCAGCACCCAGAATTCCAGTAGTCACATTTTACATTTCAGAAGGAAGATTCTAGTATCTTCCTATTGAAAATCTGACTTATCTCACAGGATTGACCCATTGATACTGAGTTTTTCAATGTCTTCAATAAAAAAAGTAACTGATTACTGGATCATCCTAGAATGAAGCCTTCTAGTCCACAAAGCTTACTTCACCAACCATCAAACACATGCACAAATGTATAGAGTATCCAACTGGTTACTCAGTAATCACTAAACAACTATCACTAGACATTTAAGGAATGCTTTCAGCATGGCAGAGAGGAAGTGAAACAAATCGATTGAAAGATGTAACTCCATGGAGGTAGAGACAGAGCAAAGCACAGAAAAAAAATCAAAGATAACATAATTAATGTTGGAAATGAGTGATATGTCTATGGAACAAGGATAGGATGCTCTGTTTTAAAGAAACACTACATGAAATAGTTCTTGGAATCTTATGAAGGAATTACATGGAAGAAGAGGAGGAGGAGGAAGAAGGAAAATGGAGGAGGAAGAGGGAGCAGGAAGAGTAGAAGGAGAAAAAGCATGAGTTTGGAGGAAATATTGTGAAAATCACAAAGAATGTACAGAGAGATAGATCACAGGATATTAAAGATAAGAATAGAGAATAAATTCCAAAGGTTTAACCTTCAGTTGACAGGAATTCTAGAAAGCAAGAACGGAGAATAAGGAGATTAAATCTTCAAATAATAATACAAGAAAATTTCTCAGGGTTGAAGGACCCAGGTCTCCCCAGTGAATTAGCCTACAGATGGTCAATCAGTTTAAGTGAAAATAGTGCCTCAACCAAATAGAATCCTCATGAAATAACAGACATTAAAGTTCCCACACAGAAAAAATATGAGTTAACAAAAGGGATTAGGGAAGATAACTATTTCCCAAATTTTGGGTCTAACAATATTCTCCAGTTAAAATCAACCAGGACTCATTTGAGAACTGGGGGTAAGATATTGACAAGGTGAGTCTGTAGGATCTTAGTAGTTCCAGAAAGTAATGTAGTGCTCTAAAAATCTTTACATTAATGGAGGTATATTAAAGCAAAGGGACATAGAAGCCAACTGAAAAAGCTACTAATGACCAAAGCTAGAACAATCTGAACTACAAAATAAATAAAGTAGTGTTGGATTATAACACAAAGTATAAAATATCCATGAGTCCCTACTGATATAAATAAATGATTTAGTAAATTAATAAATATGGGAGAGGAGACAAATCTTTCATGCAGAAGACTTGTAAATAATTGATGTAGAAACTCCACACTGAAGAAAAGGAATCATAATCCCTCCTTAAGTGTGGGCTGCACATAGAGACTTACTTCCAAAGTGTACAATATGGAAACTGGGAAAAAAAGAAATTGTACTGTGGAGAAATCTGACAAACATTATTACCTCAGCCTGGTAATCAAGGTCAGCATCCACACTTATAAACCCTGTTGAGAGATAGTATGCACTCTTGAGGCAACCTGATAAAAATGGTCCTTTACCTCTTTGACCTTCCTCCTAACACCCAACCCCCCGAATATGTGAAAACCATCAGACAAATTCTAATAGAGGAAAAGCCTACAGTATACCTGACCAGTGCTCCTCCAAGCTCTTAAGACCAGGAAAACAAGGAAAAGTCTAAGAAACTTATATCCAGACAGAGCCTAGGGATACCTCAACTGTAAGTAAACACGGTCAGCTGGATGGGATACTAGAACAGAAAAAAAAAGGTCATTGGGTTAAAAATTAAATTATGTACTTTAGTTAATAATTATGTATCAGTATTGGTTCATGGATTGTAACAACCGTACCGCACTGATAGAAGATGATGTAATAGGGGAAACCATGTGTGTGTGCCGGGGCGGGGAGGGGATGGCCATGTCGAGTATGGGAACTCTCTGTGTTAGCATCTCTCTCTCTCTCTTTTATTTTTGTAAATTTAAAACTGCTCTAAAAATTAAAATCTTTTGTTTGGGATAAAAGTAGGGTGAGAAACAGGATATTCTTATAGTCTCAAAGAATTCAGTCACAAAATAATAATTACAAAGGGGAAACTAGCAACTTTATGGTAGAGTATCCTGGTAGAAGCCAATATAATAAAATAATAATAGTTAATATTATCAATAATAAGACATGCAGACCTCATGTTCCTTCTGATATAATTCACTGAAAAGACAACAGTACTTCTGTGGTATTTTGACAACTGTGCATAAACATAATTAGAACAACACATAACACAAACTCAAATTGAGGGCTATTCTATAAGACAACTCATTAATACTCTTCAAAGGTGTCAATCATTAAAGGCAAAGAAAGACCAAGGAACTGTCATAAATTATAGGACACTAAGGAGACATGACAAATAATAAAATGTGGACATTTGTATTAGATCCTGAACCAATGAAATGACATTGTTGGGAAAAGTAGTGAAACTCTAATAAAGTGTGTAAGCTTAAAACTACAACAACAAGGGATTGAGCTATAATGTTATAGGATTTAGCAGCAGCGTCATTGGAATCAAGAAGGCAATGGAGTGGTATGTTCAATTTTCTAGAAAAAATTACCTCCAATATAGTATTTTACCCATAGCCAAGCCATCTGTCAATATAAGAGAAACATATAAATAAGTTTAAGATATGGAGACTCTCAAAAAAGTATTTTTCATGATCTTTTTCAACTCCTGTGCATTCTTACTTAAGAATTATTAGGAAACATGATTTATCCAAGAAGAGAGCAATACAAAAATGTTTCTGGCATCCAATTAACAGGATTTCAACACATGAAAAATGCAAACAGGTGTTTCTTAACGCTGAGAATGAAAGCGCCAGAATGAGAGCTGTGCAGCGGGTCCCAAGAGCATCCAGTCCAGACTGGAGGTGGAAGTCCCCATGGCATTTTACAGAAAAATTTAAAAGTGTGAGAAAAATGTAGTCAATGGATTAAAAAACAATAAATTCAAAAAGTTATTCAAGTATTAACTCTAGTAAAAACAAAAACACATATCCAAGGAAATATACTTGCAGTAATTTCTTTCTTACCAGGATCATATTATGAAAGCAATCAGTGTAGGTGTAATCAGTAACTTAAAACACATTGGCAGATGCTTGTGGAAAGGAGGTGAAAGAAAGGAACCATGCTCATTTTCCATAGCAGGGAGGTAATATATAATATCTAAACTGATGAGTCAAGAGAGAATAATATCCATATATTGTTTATAAATTTGGTAGATTACAGATGAAACAGCTAAAATGATTTAAACAGTTGCCTATTGAGAGGGAAAGTGAAGAAGCTAGGAGGGTTTTTGATATATAAGTCTTTCAGGAATATTTATAGTTTTAAACAATGTTCATGTTTAATAGAACATAAAATAAATGGAAACTAAAATTAATAATGTCCCAGGAAGTTATTAAAACCAACATGAAAATTGAAACATTGTCCCACCTTTCTCCTTGATTGCTCTTATATTCCTCCAGAGTTAAAACAGACTTCAAGTGATAGATTTCACAAAACAACTATTCAAGAGATGACTCTACAAAGAGAGGCCATCTCATCTTTTTCAGCTCACCAGAAATGAGAGGAATCTCCAGAAAAAAACACCAAATCTTAAATTGGATTTGTCTTATTAAGTGAATATTGAGTGTATGACCGTAGCCTGAGAACTTCACCTCTGCATCCTCCCAAACTCCATTCCCACATTCCCTGAAGCCCATCCACAGACTCCATCTAGTAACCTGCTTTCTACTGGCAACTTCCTCCCAGAAATAATTGCATCACTTGCAGAAACGCTGTAATTGTCTTTCAGAACTGCCACCCCTACACTACCCCCAACATTACAGCTGATGAAGGGAACAAATCTTGAGTGAACTTGGAATGGAATGCTGCAGGGTTCATATTCTGTCAACAGTGCCTCGGTTTGCACAACAATCAGCTAAGATACATAATTACTCATCTAAATATAACCTTCTGAAATGCTTAGAAATGATGAAATAGATTTTTTTCCTTCATCATGTGATACAAAACAAACAATCAACTATCAGCTCACTGTGAGTCAACTTCTTCTTCCACAGTATGGCAAGCCATTTTGCTTCTTGCATTATTTTCCCTTCAATTGTTTATCTCTAATTTTTCATTTTTTAAAGATTTTATTTATTTATTTTTAGAGAGGGAAAAGAGGGAGAAAGAGACAGAGAAACATCAATGTGTGGTTGCTGGGGGTCATGGCCTGCAACCCAGGAATGTACCCTGACTAGGAATCGAACCTGCGACACTTAATTTTTCAATAAATCGAAAATTTATTGGGGTAACATTAGTTAATAAGATTATATAAGTTTCAAGTATATATTTCTATGATATATGATGTGTATATTGCTTTGTGTGCCCATGACCCAAAGTCAAATTATCTTTGGTCATATATTTGACCCCCATTACCCTTTACAACCCCCACCCCCTTCCCTCTGGTAACCATCATACTGTTGTCTGTATCTATGAGTTTTTGTTTGCTTCTTTTCCTTGTTTATTTGTTGCTTTCAGTTTTATATCCCACATATGAGTGAAATCATGTGGTTCTTAATTTTTTCTGATTTATTTCACTTAGCATAACATTCTCAAGGTTCATTATGTTGTAATTTTCAACAAAGGAGCCAAAAATATACATCAGAGAAAAGAAAGCCTCTTCAACAAATGGTGCTGGGGACACTGGAAAGCCGTGTGTGAAAGGGAGTTTTCTGACCACCTCTGAAGGTCAGCTCTGAAAGCAATTTGATATTTTGGCAGTTGGAGAATATATTAAGTATCCTCACTATTACCTATTTATGTCTAAGCCTAAAAGCATACAAATAAGTCAACTTACCCAGATTTAGTAGATTTTGAAAGTGGATTTAGTCGTTTGGGACTATTTTCTGAACATAGCTTAGAAATTAAAGAAGATGAATAATAAACCTAAACTAACAAAAGTATCCCCAAGATTACTTTCCTTCACTCCTGCCTTGCTTACATACTTGTTGGTAAATTAAGGTTTTATTTCCTCATTCCAGATATCCTGCAGATGTTGAGGAATATAAAGGCTCCTCATGTAAAATACAAGAGATTCTTCCCTGTCCAGTGTGGCTCAGTTGGTTGGAGCCATGTCTTGTAAACTGAAAGGTTGCAGGTTTGATCCCCTGACTGAAAGGCAACCAGTGTTTCTCACATCAATGTTTCTCTCTCTCTCTCCCTTTCTCTATGCTTAAAAGCAATGAATAAAATGTCCTCGGGTGAGGGTAAAAAAAAAAAAGAAATTCTGAAAATTAGTATATAAATTCTTACTTATTAAACATAATTTCTTTCTTAGCATGAGGTCAATAGACTTAACATAAAATTTTCATGGTTATAAACAATATGAAAATATACTTATTATGACAATTCCAGCAAATCTCAGAGTACCCTGGATTATAGAATAAAAGGCTTGTTTCCAGATGCTGCCACTACAGTTTTATCTTTTCCTACCTAAACAACTCAGACAAAAGTAAAATAAAATAAGTAGTTAAAAAAAAGATTCTGGAGCCAGGGGAATTTTTACACCTATGCATTACAGAAGCATAAAGTGTTTAAGTATCAGACATTAAGCAGAATGAAAGCAGATCAACAAACAATTCTCAAGTTCTTCATATTACATGTACTCTATGGTCTATTCCAATGGTGAATCAGCACATTCTTCTGGGAAGCACATAACAGATTGAGAGCACTCTTGGTATTCATTCATTTAGCAGATTTACTGGGTACCCACTATATTATAACCTTTGTTCTAAACACTTCCTTATAACAGGGACAAACAAGTCCCTCTTGTCATGCATAATGTATTCAAGTGGAACAAGGCAGAAAATAAACAAATAAGCTATTGGTATTTAGCATGCTTAAGCGCTTACTCTCCAGCCATGATGAGAATCAAAGTGTGAGTGTAGGAATGAATAGGTGAGGCAAAGTGGAGGAAAAGATCATCTATCAGGGAGGAAATCAGATGCTAGGCTCTGAGATGTTTCATCCAAATGGTTATTTCATCCAGATGGATGAGAAATCTGTTCATGATCCTAGAAAGAGTTCAGATGAAGGGGAAGGTTGTCAACCAGAAAATAAATCCATAATGAGAATGCCCATAAAGTAAGAATATGTTTGCTATAGTAGAAGAAAGAGAGGATGATACAGCATTTTCAAAGGAAGAGTTTTGATCTGTTTGTATTTGGGGGGAATTGTTTGTTCATTATTTTTTTGGATTTTATTTATTCACTTGCAGAGACAGGAGAAGGGAGGGAGAGAAAGAGGGAGGAAAACATGAATATGGAAGAGAAACATTGATTAGCTGACCCCCCACCTACTCACCCCCAACCAGGGACTTGCCTACAACCCAGGCATGAGCTCTGACCAGGAACCAAACCAGTGACCATTCACCTTGCTGGACGATGCCCAAAGCACTGAAACATGCCAGTTAGGGCTGTTTGTCATGTTTTTACACAGGAATTTACCAACCGTAGATCTGGTATGGAGTGGGAATGAAAACACCAGGCTCATCTACACTTCAAAGACTGACATATTTAAGCTTAGTGTAAACAGCTCCCACTTAAACAGCCTGCAAGGAAAGTAATCCCCCCAGTGGCTTATCTGGTTCAAGTGTAGTGTGATAGAGCATGTTTCTCTTGACAAAGTAGGACATGTGGGTCTAGAGCTTCCACCTTCTGAATGTATACTTAGCGAACACAGCATAGAACAAGGGATTATAAGGGTCTTAAAGCAGAAGTGTGGAAAACAAAGAGCAACTGACCCCTCCCACCACACACCACATCCTTCTTACGATACTCCTTATTGAGCAAAGCAAATTTCATCAAGTCATTATTATTAGTAGCACAATAATTGCTAAAATCAATCAGATCCAGTCTAGTAACATTATCTAACAGTGCCGGTAAAATAACTTATTCCAGAACAACAACAAAAAAAGGGTATCCAACTCAGAAGGCACATTCAATATCATTGGTTTCCCTTTTACTTGCTTCCCATTTCTATTATCGCTGTGCAAAATGCCTTTAGATTAGTTGCCTGTTCATTACAGATTATACAAAGCAGTACAGTAATATCCCCTTATGCATTGGCATACATTCCAAGACCCCCATTGGATACCTGAAACTGCAGGTAGTACAGAACTCTGTATATACTACACTTTTTTCTATACATATATACTCATGATAAACTTTAATTTATAAATTAGGCACATTAGGAGATTAACAAGTAATCTAGTTAATAAAAGTGAGTAATAATAGAATTGAAAAATTAATTCAAAAACATGAGGAGAGGCTTAGGAACTTCTGGGACAATTTTAAATGTTCCAACATCCAAATCATAGTCAGAAGGTGTCAGAAGGAGAAGAGGAAAAGCAAGAAATTGCATTGAAAGCTTAGTTGAACAAATAATGAAGGAGAACTTCTGCAATCCAGCAAAAGAAATAGACTATCAGGAAGTCCAGGAAGCTCATAGAGTCCCAAAGAATTGGATCCAGGGAGAAACACGTGAAGGCACATCATAATTGCATTACCCAAGATTAAAGATAAAGAGAGAATCTTAAAAGCAGCAAAAGAAAAGGAGGCACTTATTTATAAAGGAGTTCCCATAAGACTCTCTCAGCTAATTTCTCAAAAGAAACCTTAGAGGCAAGAAGGGGCTGGAAAGAAGTATTCAAAGTCATGAAAAGCAAGGACCTACATCCAAGATTGCTTTATCCAGCAAAGCTATCATTTAGAATGGAAGGGCAGATAATGTGCTTCCCAGATAAGATCAAGTTAAGAGCTCATCATCACCAAGCCCTTATTATATGAAATATTAAAGGGACTTATCTAAGAAAAAGATCAAAACTATGAACAGTAAAATGACAACAAATTCACAACTATCAACAACTGAACCTAAAAATCAAAAACAAAACAAAAAACAAACTAAGCAAACAACTAGAACAGGAACAGAATCATAGAAACAGAGATCACATGGAGGGTTATCAGTGGGGAAGGGGAGGGGGAAGACTGGGAAGAAAAGATACAGGGAGTAAGAAACATAATTGGTCAGCACAAAATGGACAGGGGGAGGTTAAGAATAGTATAGGAAAAGGAGAAGCCAAAGAACTTATATGTAAAACCCATGGACATGAACTAGGGAAATGTTGGTGGGGGGTGCAGGGCAGAAGGGGATAAAGGGAAAAAAATGGAAAATAGGACAACTATTATAGCATAATCAATAAAATATACTTTTTTAAATTGCCAAAAAAATAGAATTGAACAATTAATATACTATAACAAAGTTATGTGAATGTGGTCTCCCCCCACACACATACACACCCTCAACATATTTTATTTTAGTGTATTCATCCTCCTTCATGTGATGATGTGAGATGATAAAACACCAACTCTGTGCAACCATCCCTTATTTGCAATAAATGGTTTGGTGTCACTTGTTTCAGTGTATTTGTTGCTGGAGTCTTCATAGGCTCAGTGTTTTCTGGCATAACAAGTTGCCCTCAATCAGAACAAATTCCTGCGCATGGCCTCCACCCCTGAATTTAATGCTTTTACCATTTTAACTAAGCATTTATCACACACCGTGGCCACAACTGTTGCAGTTTGAGCTGCTGCAGCAAAACTAGCACAGATTTCTTTTCCCTTATTCACAATTTTACAGGTAGAAAATTTGTTCTCACCAGAGGTCTTTGCAAACTCAGCACATGATTATTTTCTTTTCTTATTAAGTAGAGAACTTTCATTTTTCTTTGCAGTATCCAAATAGCCAGCATAACTACTCTTGTGCTTTGGGGCCATTATTAAGTAAAACAGTGTTTCTTGAACACAAGCCCTGAGATACCACAACAATCCATCTGAAAAGCAAGATGACTACTAAGAGACCGATGGTCTAGGAGTGTGTACAGTGTGGATACACTGGACAAGGGGAGGATTCATGTTTGGCAGGACAGAGCGAGACTCTTGCAATTTCCTCATGCTACTCAGAATGGCACACAATTTAAAACTTACAAATTGTTCATTTCTAGAATTTTCCATGTAATATTTTCAGACTGTAGTGGACCTAAGGTAACTAAAACCACAAAAAGAGAAAATGAAGATAAAAGGGATTACTCTACTTCTTTTTATTTGTGTCAGATATCTTATTTAAGCTACCAAATATTTGATATTGTTAAGTTTAAGTTTATATTATGTTTGAATGTGACAGGGGAACTCAAGAGTTAAAGATTGTAGCTTCTGTCATAGTTGGTAGGCTTAAGTGATTAATGTATATGGAAAGCTGTGATTCTAGGAACTGGAATGCATGGCCACATGACTTCAGAGGTTCAGCAAGCAATTCAACCTTGGGCTCCAGAGGGTCTGCAAGAGATGGAGATGGTATCTGAGCCATTGTGTTCCAGGGAGGGATGCAGATAGAGACTTGTTGATTGACAGATAAAGTAGCGAGGGGTGGGTATTAGGGAGTGGAGGGATTGTGCAAAAAGGAAAAAGGACTCAGAAAGAACAACAGTGTGGTGATTTCGAGGCGGGGACAGGATGTAAAGAGACTAAATGGTAATGGAAAAAACAAACATATAATAAAGATTAAATTAAAAACAAACAAATAAACAAACTTTTTGGCCAACCTAATTAAAACAAAAAGGTACTAGTAAAATCTCCATTGGACTGCAACTCTTATCCAATTAACCTTTCTTCCAAATCCCTTACCTACACTTTCTTCTCCTTATAGAAACGTCGGCTTGAGATGAGGTGTTAAGATGGATTTTAGGGTACATAACCCACCATTTTCTCAGATCACCAGCGTCTGAATACGGCACCCATAAAGATCCAATCCTTGTCTCTACATATTTGTTCTAACAGTGGCAGGCAGCACAGATGCTGGCTTTTCTGGCTTTGAATGCACTAAAAGGTGTACAGGATCTGACTGAGTGACAAGGGGTGTGTCAGTCAGAATCCCAAGAAGAGTCACTTGTATTGTCACCACAAAGTGTGGGGAAGAGTAGCTGGTCATTCACATATTGTCTACTAAAAGGAAACCAAATGCACGTTTGACACTACGAAATAATCGTTGTTAAATTTTCAGTATGATCATGGTCTTGGATTACATTTTTTGAAAGTCCTTATAATTCAGAGACATATGCTGATGATGCACGTTTGGATATAATGATGACAGCTGAACTACTTTTAAGTAAATTCAAAGTGGGAAGGAGGGTACAGGGAAAATAAGATTGTCTATATGTCCACACTAGTTGAGGCTGGGTGCATAAGAGTTTATTATACTTTCTTCATATTTTTGTATATGTTTGAGAATCTTTCTAACAAATTTATAATTTAAATAAACACAGTGCATGCAACAGACCCTCCCTGTGAATCACACAGGAAACCTGCTGTCCCGGAGATGGTGTGCTCAGCACCAGTAACACCTTACTTCACTTCACTCTTCTGTTCTATGGTTTGCAATATAAAATTTGAACCTCTTGTGTAAATATACATTATATCTTTTCCCCATTCCTCATTTTTGTTATCTTTTCTTGGTGTGTTGCAGGAATCTTTTTTAAGGACACTTCACCCTTTTCAAACAAATTGGGACTATAAAATGTATGTTCTATGGTGTGGCAAAATTTTCCAACTCTCTTTGGGAAAGGAGGTTCAACAGCTCTTCCCTTCACCGTCAAATTACTGATTGTCCACCAGTTTTCCCAAAATTTCCCAAATGCTTACTTTTTCCTCTGTCCTTTGTTTCAAATCACCAGAGGTGGAAAGCAATCCAGAGTGAGGAGGTTATTGCTCCAACCCATTCTTTCCTAAACCGCTGCACACCGACGCATACCTACACACACAAACTTACACTCACACCGTAGCCATGCCCTGATTTGAACGCTGCAGGCTCTGCTGCAGCAGCCACGAGAGGGGAGAGAGAAAGCAACTGGAGGTGGAGGTGAAGAACCTGTTTGCTGCCTTCCTCTCTTGCTCTCCCGCCTCTCCCACCAGTTCACACCTCTCTCCCCTCCTCCACCTTCCACTTTAACTGCATCCCTGCGCAAATCCGCCTCTCCCTTTCTTCAAGCCCACTTCCCCCTGTTTCACCCCTTCGTAGATCCCGCTCCTCTGGCCCGCAAGACACCACAGCTGCCCCGTCTCTTGCGTCTTCAGATGCTGCCCGGCTTTCTGTCAACACCACCCCGCCCACGCCCCTGTAGAAGGAGTCGCGCACTGGCCTGGAGCTGAGGGCGGGGGGAGAGGGTGGTGAAGCTGGGAGAGGGGAGGGAGGAGTGGGGAAAGACATAAAAACAGCTTCCTGGCGGAGGGCGCGGCTCCTCTGCGCATCTGGCTGAAGGGGGTCTCTGGTCAGTGGCTGGGCAGCCTCCCCAGTGACTCGGTTTCTAGCTGACAATTCAGCGAGCCATCATAGCTTGGCTAGCAGCTGGTGAGGGCAGATGCCAGCCTAGCAAGCAATACCTCCTAAGCAACCAGAGCCCAGGAAACCAGAGATCAGAAAGAGAAGCCCAAGAGGAGAAAAGGGTTCCAAGGAGCCCAGCTCTGAGGGCTCCAAGAAGCCCAGGAGCTGGTGGAGACCCGTCACATGGTAGCAAGTAAGTGCCTTTTTCTTGCTGTGTATGCCCAGTCCCAGGGTGGTGACAGCTGCCCACCGCTGCCAATCTTTCCCACCCAACCCCCACCTGCCCCACCCTGTACATACCCCTAGATCCCCAGCTGGAGATGAAGACTCTGGGCAGGAATTAAGAGGGCCACTGATTTCCAGAGCAGCAGTGGCCTGTGGGTGTTTGCCCTGCACTGTATGTGAGGTCGGTTTTCTCATTCCACCAGGTAAGCTTCTGATAGCAGGATGCTCTGTCAGTGTAAAATTTCTAGAAACCCTTTATGTCAATGGGGTTTAGGTCACATGGCAGGATAATAGAGGAGAAGGAATAAACCTTATGCAAGATAGGGTATATATACTTCTCCTAGGATGTATACTTGTGTCTCGTTTCAAGATTGGTGCTTTACATGTAAGAACTGACAGTATAAAATTAGAGGCATAAATGTGATGGGGAGTGGTGTTTGGATCAACAGGTTTTGAGGTTGTTTTTTGTCTTGTTTTGTTTTGTTTTTCTCATTGTTTAGCTCTGTAAAAGTCATGTGTTCTGGAGGTTTTCTTTCTTTCAGAGGTGATGATTATTCCTTGTGGCTCTGGTTACATGTTGCCTCCAATACTTAGAATATTGGTCAAAGCAGGGCCAGTGATGGGCACAGGTGGGATGGCACAGTGATGGGCTCCCTTTCTTAATGGAAATGATAGAGGCAAGTTTGGATATTGGTCAGAAAAGTTTCTTGAAATGGGAAGGTGTTTAGGTGGTGCTTTTTGTGGTTATTTTTTATTTCTGACTATTGTGCAGGAGGGTAGTTTATGATAAAAATAGAAGGAAACTGGGCCTTGTAATAAAGAGAATCCTGAGTACCATACCTGCTACAATAAGCCCTAATTAAAATTATAAGTCAAGAAGATAAGGCCTATAAGGAGTAATTAGCCAGTAATTACTACTTAGCTAATCAATAATGAGTTGGAAGTCCAATGAAGAAGACTTTGAGATTGAGAATAATAAAACTTGATTTCCATTTTTGTGAAAAAGCAAATTATTTAACTCTTGATTAAGCTTTATTTTTATTATTTGTAAATCACACATCAAAAACTTGCATGTTCTGGTAAGGACTAAATTACTGAGATTACATGAAGGGTTTTGTGAAGGTAATGTCACGTGTAATTGTTGCTTGCATCGAGATTATTCCATGTTCTTATCCATTCCACTGCTCTAGCTCTTACATATTTAAGTCCAGTTCAGTGACTGAATAAAAGAGGTTATGGCCGGGCTCATTGGAATGCACTAGAAGAAGGGAAATTCAAATGCAAGTCATGATCTCTTTTGCCATCTGTACAATTTCAAGTATATTCTATTGCAACATTGCAGGCTTTAGCTAACATTTCATATTAAACACCTTTGAATTCTCTCAAAATATGCTTTACCCACTTTCTGTTTTTATTTTTAAATTTTGGTTTAGGTATGTGGTCTTAGATCCTAGGGATGAAACCATCGAGTATATAGGATATAGCTGAATGTATTTTGGTCCATTAATTAATATAGGAAAAATCAAAGTTTAGGCATAAATACCTGACTGTTGATGGCTGGGATTCATTAAAACCCTGCATTCAGAGGAGAGGTGCTCTGAGCCCCTTCTTTCCTGTCAATGTGTTTAAAACAATAGGAGAAAATCTTAAAATTGGATATAAGCTCAGAAAAGGGATCCAACAGATCCCAGGTGATGTGGGCAGGACCCAGCACCTGCCACATGTACTGGTCTCCACTGGAGAGTGGGCAGTAGAGCCAGGGCACCTAGGAACTGGGCATCTGTCTCATGGCCTCCTGTGGGAGAAGGTCTAGTAGGGTAGCTGGTATATACGCTCATGACATTTGATCCAGTAGGACAAATAGAGGTCTAAAGCACACAGGAAATGAAAACAACAGGTTTTGCTCAATTCTTACCTAGGGAGAAGTACCCTACTACATCTCAGCCCTAGATCTCACTATGACAGAATCTGCACCATAAACGAGGCACTCCAAGTCTGATCCATAATCCTGTCCCTACCAGCATAGACTCTCACTTGAAAGCTTATGGTGGGGACATTAGCATGAAAGGGACATTCTTGATTTCTGGGAGTTTGGTCCCATTATTTTCACTAGCCAATATCAACACTGGTCAGTTGTGGGAGGACATATGTGAACCCTACCCACCCTGAGTAGCCATCAGCAATGCATAGTCACCCACCATCCCATGACACTAACTTATACAGACATCTCATTTTTCCCTGAGTTTTTCTCCTTCTCTTCTATTAGTGTGGGCTAATCAAGGCCAGGTAAGCAAGATCTCATCTCTACAACACTAAAAGAGGGAACCTTTCAGGCTGAAGAGAAAGTTTTCACCCGAAGGCTTCTACAGATGTTTTTCATCTGGTCCATATCTCTTGGCCCAGCTGGCATCATGATTTCCATGTATTTGTTCTAGCATTGTTATTTATACACCAGGTTTATTCTGGTTATACTCCATGCTGATGGGGTGCTCATTTGTCTGGCTACAGATATCCCTGTTGTATACACAATATTTCTGACCCAGTTGCCCTGGCCTGTTGCTGGCTGAGGGTAACCAGCTCTGTGGTGGCAGCCAGCTGCCAAACTGACTGTATTAGCATCAAACAAGAGCTCGTTAAAGCTAGGGCCCTCCCTGACCAGGGAAATTCTATTTTTTTAAGTCCAAAAATAGGTCAGGGCATTTGGCTTTAAACTAGAACATAAGAGGATGTTGATTTATGGTGTGTGTGGGGGGGTAGTCCCTGGGTGAATATGTGGTGCTGAATGGAATATTCCTTCCTTTCTGCTTCAGATACCAGAGTGAGGCTCCCAGCCCACCAGCCTCTCACTCTCTGAGTTCTTCCAGAAGTGACATGATCTAAGTGCTTAATTATAGGCCATAACTTTGGCTTTGGTCCATATCTAGTTTTGCCCTAATATGTTTCAAGGCTCCTCTCATATTTCTCTGAAATTCCAGAAGTTGATCAGTATCTGTGTTTGGTTCCTCATTTGAAAAGCTAGAGTAGTTTAGGGGAGTGGGAGTAGGTCCCGGAAGAGTAGATGAATTCTTCCGGAGAGATCAGGAGCCCAGGTGAATAGCCAACTCTGGCCATTAGGGCTCCAGTGAATGTATCTGTTGTGGAATATTTTTTTAAATCTATATCTGTATTCCACAGATCCAGTGGCACCTAAACCCATAGGTTAAAAAGCCTCAGGATTGCTGCTTAGTGTAGAAGTGCATGCATGATAGGCTCTCCTTTGTATTACTCTAGCAGGGGCAACAATACATTCTTCCCTCTTGAGCTCTTAAATGGCCTCTAGCCAGATATTTCTTCTCAAGGGCCTGACTGACTAGGGTCACAGGACAGTTAGTTCTGGAGATATTCTGGACTTTCCCCAATATGCTTGTTTTGGTGGGCTGGACAGGCATAGCTTGGAAATTGTTGTCATATTCATAGAAACAAGGGACCCTGCTAGTGAACCATGAGGTTGCCATAGAGAAGCTTAAGAGGGCACGCTGAAAATCAAGGCAGCTTTTCTTCGTGTTCCTGGAACTCTGTCCCTGCCTCCACTGCCTCACCAGTCATAATGGCTTAGCCTGGTGAGACTCTGTCTACCATAGAGATTCACTGTCCTGTATCCATCCTCTTAAGGCATTGAAACTCCTACTGAGCTTTCCTTGAGCTCATTCTCATTAGTGAATTTGAGACTGGGTGCTAAGACTGTCATATGACACTTACCCAGGTTTCTTCCCCTTGTATGAGCTGTACCATTTGAATGTGTATGATATGGACTCCTCCCCAGAAAGAAGACATTTGCAAAGATCTCAGCTCATGATTATTGAATGAATCATCCCTGGAATCCAAGTTCACCAGATTTTTAGGGGAGTTCAGTTCTCAAAGGAAATCTTATTTGGGGAGAGATGGGACCTGTCCCTTTGGACTTTTGCAGGTGCTCATTTATTTACACAGCTGTTTTTCTAGTTTTTGAATCCTAAAGAATGGATTAAAATTCTTAAGAAATATGAAACAAGACAAAATGGCAGTGCATACTTATGTTTTTGAGAAAGTTATTTATAATTTTCCTCTTCCAGATGACATGTTCTAGGAATGTGTTAGCTGAAATTGTCAAAGCGAAGGAGTTGAGACCAGAATTAAGTGAATACTCTGAAGCCCAAACAGGCTGACCTGGGAGCAGAAACAGCTGCAGTCAGAATCTGGGTCCAGGGACAAAGGGAAAAAATGTCAATTAAGGCAGGCAAGATAAAGTGTATGACAGAAAGGATTAAAGAGTAGGAGTCAAACAATCAAAATTAAACAGGAAGTAAGCAGCTCAAGTGGAAAAAATAATCCAAAAGCAGAATAATCCACTAGGCAGGTTGAAGTCAAGGGGAGCACAGGGTTCCAAAATTCCAGGTGGATTGACGCCATTTTGGTCAATCTGCCCATTATTTGCAAGCCTTCAGAGTGTAAGCATTCCATTTCCAGATTTTAATAATACATACATGGTAAATTATATTCAAATAGTAGAGAAATATCAACCAGAGAGCAACAGAATCTCCTGATACCTTTTAGTTCCTAAACTGCTATAGATATTGCAGGTTAGTTTCTTCCAGAGGGAAACATTACGCATGTAGTAGCATATATAATACCATGTGTATAATCCTTGTAAGACATTTCATTCAAAGGTAAACACAGCAAGCCATTCTCAATGTTACATTTTTCACTAAGTAATTTATTTTGGGAATCTTTCCATATGAGTACAGACATATCTCTTCTTCATGATTACTAAATAATGTCTCATGATAGCAGCCTACTGGAATTTATGAGATTAGCTCCTTAAAGTGGACACTTTGATTGTTGCCAGTCTTTGAAATTAAAAGCCTGTTGCGACTGACATCTTTGCAAATGTGACTTCTCGAACTTCTGCAAGAATATTCAAAGGGCAGTTTAATTTGGGAGCCCAAGAGTACATGTAACTATTGACAAAGTCATTCAGATTAAAATGGACTTAATTACACTTTCACCTAAACTGTGTGAAGGTGCCCATTGTCTTCATATCCCAGCCAGCCAATGGTCATATCCACTGAGAAGAGTTTCAGTTATCTCTCTAAAGCTTTACTGCTAAAGTTATTGATTATTTTAACCTTATCCATGTCTTTCAGAATCTCATGAGTTTCAGTCATCTCTGCTCATAGTCTTCTGCATCTCAAAAGACAATGATAATATTATCATGTCCTCCATAAGAAAAAAAAGCAGTACATCTAATATCATTTGAGTTCTAAACCCTGGAGAGAGAAAAAAAAAGATAATACAGAGTTCTAAGGGAAAAGATTTTGCATCACAGAATTTAGTTGTGAGTCATCATAGAATGTGGGAAAGATGAAACATAAGCCATAAGATATATCTACACAGTGCAGTCCAGTAGCCCTAAATGAACAAAAATGTCCATCGAAATTGGTCTCTTCATTAAAGTAGGTTGTGATTTCTACATTCTCAACAATACAGATTCCATTTGATGGGCATATTAACTGTCTCCTTCATGTATGCATGCTGTACCTTCTCGTCCCAAGTTAACTATTTTTTTCTTCACTTTTCCTAATTTACATTATCTCGCTCTGTGGCCTACACCCTTGTAAGCTACTTTAAATCTTTTATTAAATAAATTAGGAGAATACATGAATATATACTATCTGGTATGGAGTAGAACATGCCATAATTTCTTTTGGCAAAGCTAATCCAGCATCTGTTTCTATCCCTAGGGTCAAATCCAGCTTCCCAGAAAACAGGAGAGTTGGATTATTTAGAATCAGGGGTGTCCAACCTGTTGTTCATGGGCCACATGCAGCCCAGGATGGTTTTGAATGCAGCCCAACACAAAATCTTAAATTTACTTAAAACATTAGGAGATATTTTTTGTGTGTGATTACATGTCACAATGTATTTAATGTGTGACCCAAGACAAATGTTCTTCTTCCAGTGTGGCCCAGAGATGCCAAAACTTTGGACACCCCTGATAGATGTTGTAGTTTCATTAACTAAAGGGAGGAAAATGAGAGCAAGGAGGCTATGACTGGCCTAGGTAGTCACTTCCCACATGTGCAGGATCTGTCTTCATAGCCTGACTGCATTACTGGTGGGCTGTTGTCTGGGAATCAAACTGAGAGACAGGAGAAGTAGGGAGTGGGAGGAGACAGGAAAAACATTGACTTCCGACATTACCTTTCTTCAGTGTCCTTCATTATCTCTCAGAAGCTGCAGCTGCAGTTGCTGATAGAAAATGCTATCCACACAGCCTCTTCCCTGAGAACACAGCTGCACAGAGGCCAGTCATTGGGTGGCCTTGCTTATTGGGTGGCTATGTCATTCATCTTCCAATTCAGGATGTTTTGAAAAGGAAAGAGAATGCCATTAATAATTAGTCCTCAACAACAAGTATGAACCCAAACTGTCCCCAGAACCCGTGACCTCTAATCACTGTACTTAATATGAAATTGAATGTGTCGGAAATGAGAGAAAAGAGTGGAAGGAAAAGGAGATATATATTCTCTCTGAGGGAACCAGAGCAGCAGGATAATGTGACTGTCCCAACTGCACTTCTTTGATTTCAAACTTTGAAGCTGCTCTTCAAACAGGATCTTTGTGGCAGACTGCTAGTATTCAGTATGGTCATTGCTGAACAGGCACCCAGAGAATGAGGAAAGTCTAGAAGTAAGGGAGAGAAGGCGCTCAAAGAGGTGAAAAGAATGATCTTCTGGAGAAGTGATGTTCTAAAGCAGGTATTTGCCTCAGCAATTCCAGTATGCACTTCATCTCTCATACTTTGGATATCAGACAAGAAAAAACAAAAGAAAATGTGACCATGCCTCTGCTTGCTCCATAAAGGTGGTTGGATGATGCCTGGCTATCATATAAAGGAATCTTTGTGTCTGGCAGGTTGCATTAGATTCATCTCAAGGGGCTCAGCCCAACATAATCTGAAATTGCCCATTTGGGTTGGGATGTTTGCTCCTAGATTTTTTGAAATTATTTTATTGTTCATTTACAGTTGTCTGCATTTTCCCTCCATCACTCCCCTCCAACCCCAGTCAAACTCACCTCCCTCCCTTGCTTCCACCCTCGCCCTTGGTTTTGTCCATGTGTTCTTTATAGTAGCTCCTGAAAACCCTTCCCCTCATTATCCCCTCCCACCTCCCCTCTGGTTATTGTCAGATTGTTCTTAATTTCAACGTCTCTGGTTATATTTTGATTGCTTTTTTCTTTTGTTGATTATGTTCCAGTTAAAGGTGAGATTATATGGTATTTGCCCCTCACCACCTGGCTTATTTCACTTGGCATAATGCTCTCCATTTCCTAGATTTTTAATATTAGCACCAGGAGATTTCTAATAGGTAGTCAGGAGCTGATATAATTCAAACCAGCTGCACTGAATTTCCTTTCCCTACAACTCAATACCAAGGTCTTGACCAAACATCACCATTCTTTTACCTGTGTCCTTTGAGAGGCCTCAGGACTCATGAACTGTAGATTGGACACTGTGACATCCTTACAGCCATCCAGAATCTGACACATTGTTGAAGGTCTTGTATATATCTCAAGCTAACCCACAGCCAGACTAGGTGCTAGAGGTTTATGGTTTGCCTTATGTTGCAACTGGTTCAGACTCTTTCATCTGGTCACAGATTTAGGGCATGGTTTGTTCCACTGCTCAGAACCTGGGCAACAATGAGGGTTCACGGAAATCCAAGAGTCTCACTGTAGATGAAGAGGATGCTCACAGAGATCAGCTGGTTGTGAATGGGCCCCAGGAGCTCCAGGGAGAGTTTCAGTCATGGATTTTATTAAACAGAAGTTGAGATCAGGTCTTGCACCTCAGGGGAGCCAGTTGCATCATGGACTTCAGGGTTGAAAGCAAGTTTTAGAATCTGGTTGCATGATAAAACCCCCATGCATTCCACTGGGAAGTGACAAATGGTACTTTTCTTTTACTTGTTGATGTGACCACTGGCCAAGAATTTTTGGTTAAGGATCTGGCAGACAGGACTCACCAGAAATACAATTCTAGAAAGACCCTGGCTCCTCTACAACTTGCTCATTTTGTTGGAGTAACAAGGGGTAATTCAGAAATCCCAGAGGCCAATTTTACAAAGGACATCTGTCTGAAGAACATCTGTTCAAAAACATCTGGAGAAATTGGAGTCATTGAACAGTTTAGAATGTTGGTTTGGAACACTTTCCCAGACTCACTGGGAAAAATCACTTCTAAGACTTGTTGTCTTATAAAATTCAAGTAGGAATATTTGAAGCAGAATCAACTTTACTTTTGTGTTCCTAGGAGCCTCACTTTCTATCATCTTTATCACTCACAGTGGCATTTGTAAGTAAGTCAGGAGACCCTTGTTGGGATCCTATCCCCAGTGATCTTTGCCCGTTCCTGGTGTTTCAGCTGCCACTGAGTTTTCCTCCTCTTCACTGTTCTCAACAAATTTGCGCTCAAATGCAGACAGGGAGACTTTGTGATCTGACACTGGTTATAGACCTCTAATCCTTTGTGTATATTGAATATGGTATTCTGAAGCCTAGTGTCCTAGACTGTTCCCTATTTCAAGACAAGAGATATTAATTGTTATCAGATTATTAGAAAATTTGGCACACACTATGTAAAAACCAGGTCTACCTGTGTTGGAAATGCTTTTAATTTTGATGCTGACACTGGCCCACAGTGTCTGCATCATTATGGATGAAAGGAGACATTCACACAGACTACCGAGTCCAGTGGAGGAAAAGGGACAGCATGGCTTTTCTTTCAAGCGGAGCAAAAGCCTTGGCCTTTGCTATGACCGGCCTTTATTGAGTTTCTCAGCACATTACTTGATGGTCCTCATTTACTATGCACAGGTTCGCTTTAGGTGGTTACCTTTTACAGAAAACAAAGGAGCCAATGCCACTAACATCACAGAAGAGGAATACTTGCAAACGAAAAGGCAAAAGTGGTTGAACAAGTTACACTCATCCTTGGAACGTTTAGCATGGATTTTAGGATGTTACTTTGCAGTAGATGTCTGCAGTTCAGGGTGAGAGAGGTTTTTAGCAAGAGCAAGACTCAAAGAGGCCTAGGCACATTGCAGGCCTGATTCCCCTTGGGAGAACTATCTATGGCCATGGGTCCTGTGCATCTCTGAGTGGGAGCTGGGCCCACGCCATGCAGAATGGTCTCCTACAAATTTTAGTCAATGTTGCTCTTAAAACTTAATAACTTTCAGAGATGACCAAGATGACTTGGTTCTTATTTATTTACAAGTCTGTCTCCCATTTTCCTTAAATTCAGTGATTATATTTTATTAATATTTCTAGCACTGCTGTCTGGTATAGTGCTTGGCACTTAATAAGTCAAATATATTTTCCTCAAATGATTGCCAGATAAATGAATGTCAAAAACAAATACCATGGTTAAACATATTGCCCTACATAGCATATCAAATGGCAAGAACAATCTTTTAAGGAAAATTGGAGCTCACCTTTTAAAATATATCTGATATTAAAATGTTAGAATATATAATTAAAATGAGTACAGATGATCATATATATGTGTGTATATATATATATATTGAGAGACTCAGTTGTTTACTACTTCTTTCTCTAAGAGAGCATATTCCAAAGCTTCTAAGAGGGGTCAAGACAAGGGAACTAAGGAAAGATAGAGTTGAGCAATCAGGAAATTTGAAGCCACCAAAAATTACTGAACATCCATCCAGAATGGGTCAATCCTAGGTCAGGCACACATGTTGAGGAGCATAGCCAAAACTGACTGAACTCTGGGAAGAAAATAATTGTAGAGAATGTAAAAACAAGAGCTATAAATCAAAAGTCATTTTAAAAAGAGCAAAACAATCTCATGGGCAAGAAAAAGAGTTGAAATTAAAAAAAACCTGCTAACTGTACTAGACTAAAAAGATGCAAATCCAAGAAGAATCTAAGCATATAAATTAATTATGTAACAAATAAAATGAAATCCAAGCCAGTTTTGGAGACTAGAGATTGCATATTCACAGCAGTACATAGGTATTTACTAATACCTAGGAGTACATGGCTATTCACAGGGGTACATGGCTATTTGCTATTAGATGTTAGGTCTGTCCAATTAGTTGCCTGTCATTAATACCTCCTACTAGAAGAGTTTCTACTTGGGACTTCAAGTCATTGGGTAATAATTGTGATGTGTTGGATTATACTTATAATAAAAAGAAATATCATCAGCTTCTTTTAAACAAGACTAGAATCTTGGGGTCTAAATGACATATGTTCTCCCCTGTGTGTCAACCCTTCAAGCTCTATCTCAGGACAAGAAAGTAATGGGATGTGGGGTTAGGGTGAAGGGAGAAGATTGATGAGGAGTTAAAACTTTCATTGTTTGGTTGATTTCTTTTTCACTGGAGACTTTGGGCTCTTACTCATGGGTTATTGCTATGGTGTTTACCCCTAGCAAATTAGAGAAGAATGTTAGAAGAAGCAGCCAACAGAAACAAGCAATTCAAAAGCAATTAGAAAAAAAATCTAAAAATCTGGTGCTACAAGAGATACTAATAAAAAAAGGAGAAGAAAATGTCAAAAGTAGCATCCCTTTAAAAATTATTTAAATCACAGCATTGCAGTTGCTTGTAATTGAATATTATTATTAGTTTAATTTGTGAGTAAGAAATTAAATCATACTCAGCATATTCTCTTGATAAATTCCAGGAAATGTGGCAGTGATTTTAATTTAAAAGATGGTTAAACATTAAAATACAATGCTTTAAAATAGCAACAGCTAGAATTTATTGAGTGTGTATTACCTGTCAGATGCTTCATATTTATTCATTCCATGCTCACACTACTCTATGAGGTAAGTACTTTTATTGTTCCCATTTTCATAGTCGAGGAAACAGAAGCATGGAGAGGTTAAGTGCCTTACTCAAAGTCACAGGTAAAAAGCTCTAAAGTCTAGATTTGAATCCATTTGGTTATGAAGCTAATTTTTTTCAAATATTTATTATAAAATATTTCAAACATATGGAAAATGCAAACAAAATTGCATAAGAAATACCCATTCAATGCCTAGAATCTTCAATGATCACTTTATAATATTTACTTTATCACATAAATATGTATGCATTCCTCAAATACTTCATTAATTCTTCTTATATTTTTTTGTCTTTCAAAATAAATTGCAAACACTAGTGGTCCTCACCCATAAACACTTCATAATCCATATAATTTATTGGAATTCAATATTTGTTTATGGGCTTTTTAAAAGGTGAAAATAAAATGCATAAACTTTAAGGGTATCATTCTGTCAGTTTTTACAAACGTACACACCTGTGTGCTCCAAACCTCTCATGGGATGAACATTACCATGTCCCCAGGAAACTCCATCATCCGTCCTGGACATTATCTTTGTGTATTCCACCACTACACATAAAGCACATCATGTGATCCATAATCTTTGGCATAAAGCTTTTTTCACCTAGCATAATGTTTTGAACTCAGTCATTTTATGTGTATCAGTAGTTCATTTATTTTTTATTGCTGAGTTGTGTTCTATTGTCAATATGTCAGTTTTTATTTTTCTATTTTCTTGATGGTTACCTGGGCTGCTTCTACTTTTTTGTTAGTTATGATTTATATTTTCCTACTTATTCTTCATTTCTCTTTCACTTTGTTCCTTCTTGAAGATCTAAATTTACATCTGAAACATCTGAGAATATCTATTTTGTCTTCATTCTTGAAGTATACTTTTGTTATATGTGGAGTGCTAGCTTCATCATTTTTTAAAGATATTGTTACTCCCTCATCTAGTATTTCTTTTATTGTTATGAGAAGCCAGTAATCATTATCATCATTGCTTCTTAATATATAATGTCTTTTTTTAAAGTGCTTTCAATGTTTTAACTGGTATTTCTTATTAATATTTGACCCACGTGACTTAAAGCATTTGTTAGCAGTGATATATAACCACTTGCTTTCTAAACTGTTAAATGACAGGTAGATGCCTTTCAGTAGGCTGTCCTTACAATCACTCTGTAAGGAATTTTACACATTTTGCACATACACGTGATCTTTTGTATTCCATTGGTTTTGCCTATTTATACATCCATGTAGTTATATAACCATATACTATGTGACATATACATATACTCATATAAACACATATACTTATATTGGTATGTAAAACCTATGCATACACACATACAGTTTAATTATCTTTATTAAAGTCCAAATCTGTATTTTTAATTAATATCTGAATTTTTACTTTTGCATATTTCAGATGTACATTCAACACCAAAAATATCAAGCATTATTCCTCCCTCCCATAATCTCTAAACTGGCACTTCTCCCATATTCCATATTCTCTATGTTGTACGACAGTAATACAACCAAGATCTCACAGATGTCACTGTCAAAGCCTGTGACCAATGCACATGGTTAGGAATCAACTATTAGGTTATTTCATTATGGTAAAGATATTAAGAAGAAGTACATCATTTTTAGTTAATACCTCATTCTATTTTTAAAGTAACTCTACACACATATGCTTTCAAATATCCACATGGTTACTGAAGCACACAAATTAATACTATTCCCTTATAAGGGTGTATTCTAGAATAATTTGTTTAGTAGCAGTACCTGAGAAACATGTTGACTTTCTATTTTTAGCTGTTCACATACAAGTCTGGGTGGGGTGGGTAGTAAAGAGTAAAGGGGGTCAAATGTATGGTAACAGAAGATTTGACTTTTGGTGGTAAACACACAATGCAATATACAGATGAGGTATCATAGAAACCTATATAATTTTATTAACCAATATCACCTCAGTAACTTTAACAAAAAACACAACTCTGAACATTGTACACATTAATTGGTTTGAGGAGTACCCATTGGGTAAGTTCTTACTGCTCAGATTGCTAGGGTAAGGTGTATATTTTTTAATTTCAAAAACTAGTGCCAGGTTTCCTTCTGGAAAAGATGCACCAGTTTATACTACAAAAAAAGTTTATATTAAAGTACTCATTTGCTCACATCCTAGCCATTGCTTTGCTTTATTAAACTAGGACTTCCATTTAAAAACATTATAAAGTCATTTATTTATGTTTTTTATGAGTTTCATTGTTTGTGCTTTTAAAATTTAAATTTTGCTCTGCATTTAAATCATTCTGCCATCAAAAATATGTATGGCTGTTAGAAATGTATGGAGCCAAGAATAATGGGAATTGCCCAATTCTGGCCCTCCCCATATATGCTTCACAAACAATACAGTACAAAAAAAACAATTAAAACTACACAAAACCCACACCATCAGCATAACTAGAAGTCAGAGAATGCTCAGACTTCTAAATGTCTATACAACTGTAAAGGAAAAGTAAAACCCAATCCATTTGCACTCTTTTCTGTGCTCCAAAGGCTTCATGGAAAATGGGATCTAAATTTAAAGTTAAAATGATGGACAAAAGAGAACACACTAATGGTGAAAATACTGGAGAGTAAAAGCATTTTCCTCTAATTTCTTTATATTAATCACTGAGTTGCCCTTATCACTCTGATTTGAAATAAACTTCTAAGTTTTTATGTAGATTTTATATTTTATCAATGCTTCAAAATATGCTTAATGACAGTAACAAATCAGCCTGAAAGAAATGAAACCACTGATAGATTTAAACTCACTTCTCAATAATCCTAAATCTGGCCATCTACAGAAGAAAGTATGGGGAGGGGGAGAGAAAGAACTAAGTCGAAGCCAATATCATAGCTGATATCATATGGCAGAAGCAGTCCAGTGAGCATCAGTAATATTTCAGTTCAAACTACCAAAAATATAGCACTGGGCACTGCTACTGTATTACTAATATGTTCCCCAAATTGCAAAATTTGCTGCTGAAGTTTCTGTCTGTCTTGCAAAAGTGGATCTCCACTGCCTGTCTTATTTTGTATCATTAAATCCAAACTTGTAACCTGAGCTGATATGTTTGATCCGCTTGCCAAGGTCATGTGGTCACTTCTTATATCCCATGAGACCCTGGAAAAGTCATTAAGTGCATTATCTGGTCCTTTCCAATTCTGTTGCTGGTGGTCTTCCACCGTAATTCACACAATAGAAAATCCTAAATCTATGTAGAGGATTTTCATACTAGGTGGCACCTGTTCTACTCCCAATTAATGCCACTACTCTTGCTCCCTTTTAATTTTACAAAACATTTGACTTTGACAACATTTACATAAATAAGTTTTCTAGACAATCTCACCTGATGAGTTTGTCAGCTACCCATTGATGCAAATTGGTGTCTAAATTATCCCATTAAGTCCATTAGTTTTTGGATATCTCTGGTAGCCCTACTGAGGTATTAGTTGTTTGCATTTGTCTAAAAACGTGCAGCTTGTGAGTTTTGTGGTGTAGTTTAATGGCACCCAGATTTAGATTTAGACACACCTGGCTGAGCATGTATCTTTGCCACTCAACTGGCTACACTATGAGTCATGAAACTCATCAGTCTGCTTCCTCATTTATAAATATTGATCACAAGGATGACGTGTGAGAATATGAGATAATAGAAACATCTAGTCCAGTGCAAGTGGTAGTCACATAGTATGACCAAAATTATAATTGCCTTAATTATTATAAATATTGGATCCTTTTCAAATGCTTGAAAACTGTTTTAAGGAGAATTTTTCTATAATAATGCACCTCTTTCCCCCATACCGATGCTAGCTGTGCTACTTCCAACTGATATCCAAGATACGTGGTTTGCACTTTAATCAACAATATAAAATATTAGTGCAACTAGAACTTTAGTTAGAGTCCAAACCTCAGTTGAATTTGATACAATTCTTGCCAAGAGCTTACTTTAGCTTTCAATTTTTTAGAAAGGAAATCTAATGGACAAATTAAGTATTAATCTCAACATATTGTTCAGGCTTTAGTGCACTGTATTAAGATCACTCACTGGAAAGCATAGTGCCTGGACCATATTTTATAAATTATCCACAGAAATGCTTTTTACCAAATTATGACTTAATGATTAATAATTTACAATCTTTTCTTAGCCACATAGAAGTCAGATGCAAGCCAGTTCCATTTGATAAGGACTTGCTATCAACTCATTTACGTAGTCAACAGCCCGGAGTAGTTTCATTCAACATCAAAATTATCACTAAAGAAATCTTGTGGATCACTGGTTGAGTTAGGAGAAAGAATTAGCACTGACCAGCACTGTGGGGCAGGCTTTCCATGTATGGTTTGTTTGACCATTATGACCTCATGTAACATGTGAGAGATTCCAAAGTTTACATGTGAGGAAATGTGACTCAGGCTATGTTCTGATACTTGGACAAAAATAATGTTTTACTTGAGTCTTTTCTACTTCAATTAATAGATCCTCCATTCTTTTATGTGGTCTATAGATGCTGTGATTTGAGCCTAATCAATATTTGGATTCTATTTGAAGACCCTCCAGTTTACTAACTTACCTTTTGGCTATGGTCTTGGATTATAGCAGAATAGAAAGGGGCTGCCATCTTCCTGCAGTACAGATAGAGGTTACATAGCTTTCTTGGCAGATACAAGTCAGTATTGATTTACATTGCAATTACACTTAAGTAAGTAAGTAAAATCCCTTGGCCATTTTCTCTGCTACAAAAATATAACTTTTCTCTACTATTCTTGTGTAGATGGGATGTTTTGGTCTAAATTTCATAACCTTACATATATTTCCATTACATATTATTTTATGAGATTTGGCCCATCATTCTAAGATATACCGATTTTATCACAATTAAAATTTTAAATTTACTTCCCATTTATTAGGTGCCAGTCACTGTAATAGGCATTTTCACCATATTATTTTATTTTATTTATTTAACCCAAAGAGGAATATCAATTTTATAACTGAAGATTCAAGAATATTAAGTGATTTGACTGAGACCTCTTAGAACATTAGTAATAGTATTTAGGTTTTGGGGGTATTTTTTGTTTTTTTGGTTTTTTAGGTTTTGAATGTAGGTCTACCTAACTCCAAAGTTCATGATTTTATTTGTTTATAAGAGCCTAGAATCATGAATATTAAGAAACTATTTAATATATATTCAAGTAACTCCACGTGAGAAGCTTAATTTTGAAAGCATATTTAATATTTTAAAGGCAGAAAATGTTATATATAAGAACAAACCTCAGTGCCTGTAACCTATGTTTATAAGTTGGACTTATGCAAAGAATTTTATCTTCCCTCAATAAAATTTGATAAGTGAGGTGTTGTTATAGATGTATTTGTATTTATACATATGGTATATACATATAAATGATTCTTGACCAATGTTTAATACGTTAGTTTTGTGCATAATATTGAGCAAGGTATTTGAAAGGGGTAAATTTTAAGATGAACAATTGTTAGGATTTTTACTGCTAATCTGGAAAGATGCCTCCAAGTAGATATACGTCAATATTCATATCCCATATTCCTCTCCTTAAAATTGCTTCACACCCTGTTCTTGTAACATCCGTTGAGGGAAGTAGACATAAGAAGCTATTGCTATTGTAAAAATGTCCCTCTCTCTGGTCATGAGTGACTAAACAAGGGAAATAAGTTGATAGGCAGGGTTAGACCAATTAAGAATATCTTTTTATTTACAGTTTTTGAGAAAGCATATGGTGGGAATTTAAACTGAAAAATCAAAGTTGAAGCTGGGATGCCATTGTTTAATGTAGAGTCTTAGAAGTAAGCAAAGGAAACCTTTGTTTAGAAAGAATGAAAAGAAAAGAAAAGAAAAGAAAAGAAAAGAAAAGAAAAGAAAAGAAAAGAAAAGAAAAGAAAAGAAAAGAAAAGAAAAGAAGAAAAAAAAGCCCAGAAAACTGTGATCCCATGAAAGGTATAAGGAGTTATCCCAGCACTGGATTTTCATTTTTATTTCCCAGGACACAGAAAAGGACTATGTGTTCTCTCCTTGGACATGTGTGAGATTGCCATGTGTATATTTGAAACATCTGCCAAACACCATTTATTTAAGCTATGAGTAAGAGTCTGAATTTTATAACTGGTACTCCATTAAGATTAACTAATATCTTTTCTTAATTTCCATTAATAGATAAGTAATGGACTGAAGTATTAAACAATTCAGTTTCACTGAACAGTGTAGAATTATGGTGCAGAATATATGTGTACATACGTGTGTGATTTCTGTTTTAAGGAAACTGTATAGAAGGAATTCAACCAAGAGCAGCACTATTAGAGACAAAATATACTTATACAAAAGCCACAATATCAAGTACAAAATTTCTTATCTTTAGTTGTGATAATTAAGTCACAAAGAGGGGTAACTGCGATAATAAAATTACAAAGAGGGTTGAGGGAAATACATAAATAATAATCTGTGATGATCCTTTCACCGAATAGGATAATTTGAGTAGGTTTTGGCAAGAATTAGGCTGGAGAAAATCACCAAAAGAATACATTTTTATGTGAAAGTAAAGAACAAGGTTTATGAATGGGGAATTGATGCATAAAATTATATTTAATGAACATAAATTTGAGAGGCCTGTAGGATGGCTTAAAGATAAAGACTAGGATGCTTTAAAATAAAGACTAGAATTGAGAGAAACCAGTAAAAACTACTACAGCAACCCAGATGTAGAGTTACAAAGATGACATGCCTTTATGTCGATATATAAACATTGGATCATATTTAAATACATAATGAAAAATAATTGAAAGTACATTATTTTCTTCAGAGGAATTAATGACAAAACATTTCATGAGTAATTTTCAAGATGATTACTTTGTGTTTGGGCTTTTGGTCTTACAATGGCTAGAAGGTTAAAAATTGATTTTAGTCATAAGGAAAAAACAATAAATTTCACTTTTACTTGTTAAATTGTAGTGATTGGCGGGATTGCCACATAAATGATGAAGGAAAAACAGTGTTTTAAGAAATGTACTCAGTAAGTATCCATGTACAGTCATTGAAACCCTGTGTGTCCCTCTGCACTCACCAAAAAGAAGGACACTACAGAGGGGAGAGGCACAGCTTTATGGGATATTAGAGTTTAAAATTTGAAGGAAGAATGGAGTCAAGAAGAGTAAACAGAGTTTGTACAAAGAGAAGAGCAGATAATGCTGCCAGGAATATAAGGGTGCATATATCTTTGCAAGTAAATATTCTCACATTTTTTGTGTAGACACAATCAAAACAATAAACAAAAAAGAAAACATCATAGACACAGTCAACAGTATGGGGGTTACCAGAGGGAATGGGGGTGGTGGGGTAGTGAAGAATAGAGGTGGTTGAGTGTATGGTGATAGAAGGAGATCTGACTTCACATAATGCAATCTACGAATGATATGTTGAAGAATTGTACACTTGAACCCTACATAATTTTTATTAATCGATGTCATACCACTAAATTAATTTTAAAAAAGAAAGAATAAAGAGGCCTAGAGCTAATAAAGACTGCCTTTAGGGAAGAAAAGTCCAGTCAATGGTTAAATGGCAGCTACGACTGGATTCCTCACATGCCAAATCTCTGGTAACTTTAGAATTCTTGTTATCAGGAAGGCATGTAAAGGAAGATTTGAGTAAACCGAAAGGAGTCAATGGATAAGTAAATGAAACAGATGAGTTACTCATGAAATTACAAATTAAGTCTATTGTTAAGTATAAAAGAACCTAGCTTAACAACTCAGATTTCTACAAAACTGAAGAACTTTCTTTGAATGCATGCATCTAGTTCACTATTATCTTTTATTTATATTCTAAACTTTTGTAATTTAAATTTTTTCTTCATACAGTATACACAAATTTCATACAGAACTAAAGAAAATACATTTGTTGCAGGTAAAAAATTAAAAATGGCTTCCCCAGAACCAAAGGGCCTTGTGCCCTTCACCAGAGAGTCCCTTGAACTTATGGAACAGCGTATTGCTAAAAAACACAAGGAGGAACATGAAGAGGATTTAAAGCCAAACATTGACTTGGAAGTTGGAAAAGAGCTTCCATTTGTTTATGGAACTCTTCCTCAAGAAATGGTGTCAGAGCCCTTGGAAGACGTGGACCCATACTATCATAATCAAAATGTAAGGTTTAATTTGACATTTGTATTATTTTATTTGCAGAAATTCCAAAAACATAACTGAGATAGGATGAGAAAAGAGGTTGGGGTGGGGAGAAGCTTAGAGGGTGGGTGGGTTGAGCAAAAGGAAAAACAACTCATGGGCATGGACAACAGTGTGGTGATTGTGGGGTTGTGGTGAGGTGGGCCTAAATGGTAATGGAAAAAAATACAATAAAATTTTTTTAAAAGGTGGAATGAAGAAATAAATCAACAACTAATTTTAAGTTATACAAACCTACATAAGAAATCTCATACATATTTGAGCTTTTTATCAAAACTCGCTGTTGCCTGTTGCTTGGTTGGTTTGGGGATACTTTATTTTGTAACAGGTTACACTGTCACTACCTTAATATAATTATTTGTTTTATGGAATATGATGATTGGCTACTAACGTTTATCAATTTTAAGATAACCATAGTATACAATTTGTGTAATATATACACAATTCACATGCTCAACTTGAGCTTGCTCAGTAGTTAGGAAAATAAAGCTGATTTGTAGTTTATTTATCATTTTTATTCATTCATACATTCCCACCCTATTTTATCTCCAGAATAACTTGAAGAATCTATTAATATTTGAACAATGTAATGGCAAGCACAAAATGATAAAAAAATAAGAATAGTTATGTTTAGAAAATTCAGAGATCTGTGTGGACTGACAGCTGAAGAATCCTTCATTAAAGAAATAGAATGAGAATTATAGTTTAGATAAACATTTCATATTTCAACAAGGCAAAGGGAAGATCCGTGAACAGCAAACCACAGGGATTAAATCTGGAATACAGAAGGAATGGGGGATGATAGAATGGAACCCTAGCAACTGTGTTGCACGTTGTAGGAAATAGATGAAATAAGGGAGATTTCAGCATGGATTTATGTGATGGCCAAAAGACTGATATGATAAATACTATTTAAATAAGATTAATAAGAAGATTTCTAAATGACTATTGCATGGAAGAGATAGGTTCAGAAAATTAAATAGGAGAGAAAGGGTAATCCAGGCCTGATGTTCAGAGGTCTGGATTATTGGAGTGTCTCAGAGGAGAGAGAAAAATCCCAAGAAGAATCAGCAGGATTTGAAGACTGACTGATAATGCCAAGGTTTTCAGCCTGAAGAAATAGTTTTCCCACTGATAAAAATGCAATAACTGTAGAAAATATCTAGTTTGGGGGAGAGGAGGATTAGTTCCATTGTAGACAACTGTCATTTGATATTCTTGTAAATAGAACATTCACAGATAGTAACAGTAGGTGAAATGGAATTGAACAAGACTCTGGATGGAAGGCAAAGTGATCATATTATACAACCATGACTCTCTTGAATCTTTGCCTGGCAGAAGAATAATGGCATTTTACAGTGTAAATGTATTTATAAAAAGGACTCCACTAGCTATGGTAACTTCCCCGGACATTATATAACATTATTAATTAAACACCTGTAAAATCTTGGTAAATCCTCATCTCAACTACTTCTGTTTTCAGTTTTTGCTATGCTTAAAGCATAAAATTAATATAACACAGTAACCTTAGAGGTAACTCTAATATAACAGAGTTCTGAGTGCTGTGTAGTATATGCAGAAGTGGTAAGCAAATCAGGCTTCCTACTGAAGGAAAATAACAAGGAGTTTGAAGAATAAAACAAGTCAAAAACTGTAGCATAGCTAGCATAAAAGTAGTTACTAATGGTGACAGTTATTAAAATTTTGAATTATATTCAGTTAATTCTGTTTAAGATGACATAAAGTTAGTGATTCTAAAATTAAATAAACAATTTAGCACTTCATCAATTAACTGATAATATCATACCTGGAATTGCTCATTGCTTCACAATGACATATCAGCTGCTTGGTTGCATGTCTGTCCTTCTATGAAGTTTGAAATTCTTAAAAAAAAAAAAAAGAAAGAAATTCTTCTGCAAATTACACAGAAAGCACATTTTAATTAGTCAGATTTATTTGGAGGGCCCTTTTTAATTTCTTGTTGCATTTAAAATGCAACAAGGAAAAATATCTACAATTCAGGGCCAAATATCCATGGACTGTTATGTTGGGAAAAGTTTCCATTTAGAACATGTATTCATAAATAATTGACAAATACAAATTTGTATCCACTAATATATTTGCATATATACACAAATATAAATATCAATATATAGTCACCATATACACCTCTGTATGGTTATATATTATATAATATAAAATATAATGCTAAGTATACAGGGGCAAAGGTAGGTTTACAGTTATGGTCATATAAAACAGTTTATTTTTGTATTGTTATTTATAATTATTATGTTATTTTCAATATAAAAACTATAAACCTACTTTTGCCCACCTTTATATTGTAGATACATATATACATATACTAAAGGGTGCCCCCCAAAACTGAATTTATTTATAAAAATTGTGTATTTATTTCTACATGTTTAACTTCAGTCACCTTCAAAGTACTCTCCATTTGATGCACTACACCTATCAAGACATTTCCACCACTCAAAACAGTTTTTGAACTTGTCAATTTTTATGCTTTTTAGTGCTTCTGTCATTTTTTGTTTTTTCTTCCCTTTTTTGGTCCACCTCTTCTGCATTGTCAAAACATTTCCCTTTGAGGACTTCTTTTATCCACGGAAACAAAAAAACAAGTTGCTTGGGGCAAGATTGGGTGAACAGGGAGGGTGGAGAACAGGGGTTGTGCCATCTTGGTCAAAAACTGCTGAAGAAAGCATGATGTGGGCAGGTGCACTGGTAAATCACCCATTATGAAATGGGTTAATGTATTGAAAGAGTTTTCAAAAAAAATTTCAACTGAAGCCAAACACAGCCTCTCATAACAACACCAGATGGTACACTGATACAGATGGGTTCCTAGAACTCTTACCTAGTGGGGGAAACGTGTACTACAAGGAACCTGATCTACAAAAAATAATTTTGTATTTTAGGGTGGCCCCCCTCACATATGACTCATTATTAGGATATTTTTTATCTCTCATTATTTTGGTTTTAATGCTTTTATATCCCAACATATTATTTTTTAAGATTTAAGTGTATATTATGATAATGATAACAAACAAGTGGATTTTTATATGAATAACTACTAATGATTAATGTAATATTATAGTGCATTTAGGCCATTTTTACTATTGTAATCCCATACCTCATTAGCTTTGAAGAAAAATTGACTTTTTTTTTACATTCATGAATTCTGGTATGTTTAAATGTATCTCCATAAACTATTAATATATACTTTTCTTCCTATTTATTTTAGTTAGACAGGAAAACTTGAGGATTAGTGTGTGGTGATAGCTTTCTCAGGTAGAACACTGGCAGAAAAAATAAATAGTCATAGATAAGCCTAACAATCACTGAAAAGAGTTAAAAGAAACTTCCATTTATTTTGTCTGTAAAAGAATATCAAAATATAAGCAAAATGTAACTTACCATTCATGACTGAAGTGACCATTGTCAATATGTTACATGATTGGTTCCATTATAGCTCATAGTTCTAATTTCACGTGATGCCCTTTTTCTCTTTGCAGACTTTTATGGTATTAAATAAAAAGAGAACAATTTTCAGATTTAATGCCACCTGGTGTACATTGTCTCCTTTCAATTCAATTAGAAGAACAACTGTTAAGATTTTGGTACATCCATATCCTTTTCTATTGGCTTTAGAATGTGCAAGTATCAAATGCAACTATTCTATTCAAATACCGCTGCCATCTTTCTCTTTTGAATTGTAATCTCATTGTACACCCTATTGAAGTCTGGATTATAACTGTACTAAGTATTCCACATTTGAAAATACCTTTAAATGTGTTCTCTCATACACATAACAGTAGTAAATATTAACAAATCTTCATCTTCCTTGTTTTTCAATATGAATAATATATGTTTTGATAATTTAAGGAACTATTTTATCTCATATGTGTATACACATATAAACAGATTTTAGGAACATGTTTCCAATATTATTTATTATCTTTTATTCCTTGACTATAACCTACCTTTTTTCGACTGTTCATTTTGATTAGCGTCCTGATTGACTGCATATTTATGACCATGACCATGACTGATTTTCCATACTGGGGGTCAAAATTACAGTAAGTTGTATAATTTTATTATATATACTCTCATATCATTACATTTATATTTAATATATGGCATTACAGTATATTATATGCTAAATATTATAATAAAATAAAATTTTTATATCATATATTGTAATATAATATACTAAATATTATATGGTATATTTAATTCTTTATAATATTATAATATTGTAAATTTATTCTTTATTTCATATGTAGTATATTCACTGTACCTAATGTAATATTTATCCACATACCATTATTAGTAAATTTTCCAAATAGAAACAAATTTACATATATGTCAGTTAATCAATTTTCATGTTTTTCTGCCCTTTAATTATTTCCCAACCTGTTGGGTTATACTATGTGAATGTTTGAGTGTTTAGCTAAGGTTTATGCCTATTGCATCATACAAATGAGGTTTCATTTTAAAATTAATTAATAATGTTTAATATATCGGTGCCTCAGGTTTTCTTTACTATTGCAAACCCACACCTGATTGCTTCAAATGCAAATAACTTTCTTTTCATTCTTTTTTTTTTTAAGATTTTATTTATTTTTAGAGATGGGAAGGGAGGGAAAGAGAGAGAGAGAGAGACATCAACGTGTGGTTGCCTCTCACGTGGCCCCCACTGGGGACCTCGCCTGCAATCCAGGCATGTGCCCTGACTGGGAATCAAACCTGCGACCCTTTGGTTCACAGCCCACGTTCAGTCTACTGAGCTACACCAGCCAGGGCTCTTTTCATTCTTTAAGAAAGTAATTGTCCTTTCTTTCTATATTATGTACTTATTTTCTCTCCCTGGGGAATGTAAGTAGTTTGACTTACATTAGTCTGCAATGATGGAAAGGCTCATTAAATTTTCCAGGGATGAAAGCTTTATTGATGCTACCTTTCAAGTTTAATTCTGTTCTTAAAACTAGTTTGTTTGGAAGGTAAATATAAGACTGATTTACCATAAAAATCCTTATATATACATAAAGTAAAATTAGTTCTTTAAACTCCTTTACAATTCGGTTATTTATTGTATGGCTCCCAGTGTGAAATACATTTGATATTGATATGTTCATCACTTACCTAATATATATATGAAGACTGTAAGGCTGAGCTAGGAGTTGTTGAAAAACTGATAGTCAAATTTTATGGTCAATACCATGAGCCATTGGCCACTCTCAAAGCCCTGTGTAAAGCCCTATCCTATGGTTCAAAGGCACATGCTTTTTTGATTATTGTCTTGTTGGTTGATTGATTTGTTGGTTGATCAGTTGCCCATATAGTTATCATAGATGTATTTAAGAACTGACAATGTATTACTTTTAATGTATACATAAAATTGTTTTCTGCAGGATCACTTTGCTTGGAATTTACACGCTCGAAATCCTTGTAAAACGCATTGCCAGAGGCACCTGGACTGGAACCGTTTTATTTCTTTGGGGATCCGTGGAACTGGCTTGACTTCAGTGTAACTTTATTTGAGTGAGTATTTATTTAAGTTGCAAACATCTTACTACCTTGCTAAGCAAATGCTTTTCACTAAAAAATTGAGGTTGACAAAATTTTCTGCCTGAAAAAAAGTTGCAAACAAAATATTTTGTAAATTATAGTTATAGTGAGTTCTCCCAGATAGCTCCAACTGAATGAGGCCTCAAATATGTAATACATATAAAAGGAATAGGATATTACCTTCATTTTCTATATGAAGCAAAGATGATAGAGGTTGAATTTTTGCTTTCTAAGTTATTTTTAGTGAGAAGAAAATTTTCTGGAGATAGGAGAGGATCCTAGCGTATTTGGTTCTATCTCAAATCTATATTTTACTTAGCTGCATTTCTTAAGACCACTAAATATATTAGATATCAGAATAAGATATTTTAAAGACACACACCATTTTCTACATTTCCTAAAGTGTTACATTACATCCTAATGATTTTTATATGCATTTATTTTTTCAATACATCTGTTTAATGTTCTTTGTGGCTGAGTAAATGATCACTGTGTTAAATCCCTGTTAAAGAAATGTAAATAATATTGTATTTATAGATTTTGGGATCAAAAAAGTTTTAAAATCTTTATAAAAGTGAATAATTAGTATCTGCCATGTTGTATGCATTCAAAAATAGTGGCTAAAGTCATTGCAGTTATCATCACTACTACTTCTACTATCACTGTCATTCTCCCTGCTGTTGCTGTTCGCACACATTTAACTAACACAGCTAACACTTAGATGTCCATCCCTTGGCATGTTCTGTTGCTCTTCCATGCACTTTACATATTACTTGCTTAATCTCCACAAAAAAGCTGCTGATGAAGGAAGAGTTATTATTCCCACTTCTGAGGAAACTGAGGCAAGAAAAATTAAATAATTTTTCTGTCACACAGCTGGTAAAGACTGGAGCCTGGATTTCTACACAGGCTGTCTGGCTATAGAGTCTGTGTCTTAGCCACTATGTACCTGCCTTCTGCTGTCATCATCAATACCATTGTCATTACCAACATCACCGTCATCATCACCATCATCAAAATCACCTAATGGCTTAAATCCTTAAATTGAAACTCATTCTTTTAAGAGATTTGGCTTTTTTGTTTTTAATTATCTTTTTATTCATCAGATAACAAAATATTTATGAACATGATATAAATATGGAATTAAGAGTACTCACAGTGTCAGAATTTTGTAAACTCTCATAATATGTTTGTGGATTAATATTTACCTGGCTACTTTGCACATTGTAGCAATCTTTGTCTTGCAATCAATGATAAAACTATTTGACAAATGGAATGATGAAAGCAAGGGAAATATTTGGATATATGGCTTTAAACATAAGTTTCAAAGAATATAAAAAGCCAAAGATAAGTAACATAATTGCAATAGGACCTCTAAATAATTCTTCACTTAATTCCACAGGCATATAACAATATATTCACCTCTAAACGTCAATCCAATATTTAGAATCGCAAGAATTTGAGAATTTTGAAAATTATTCCTTTAAACCAAGGTAAGAAATGGCATTGAGTTCCTTTCCTTCATTTTGTTTTCTCTACTCCCATATATTCATTTGTATTCCTGTTACTGTTTGTGGAAATATTAATTTTGAATACTGTTTTAACTTTGAAATCAATGAATTATCTGATCTTAAAATTTATTTCAGTCACTACAGGAAAGGCAAGAAAAAAGTATCACATTTGACTGTTATTTATTTGAGGTGGGTTCATTACCTATGATAAAATGTAGAGAGCAATAAAAAATATTATTATTCTATTTTATTATTTATTCTTACATCTTAAATATGAACTTATAAAATTATCTTTAGACTTTGGAGAGATATAGCAGTCTACACAGATATCTAATCTACCGTCTTCTTTTTCTTATTACATGTAAAAACCAGATGAAATGAATAGAGTAATATAAAATAAACCTCCTTTTGTTCTGAGTGCTAGGATAGGGTGCATTCCACATGCCACAAAGTTCAAGGAGGTCCTGCAGAGTAAGGTTATGACCACATACATGGAGGATGCTTGGGACCTGATTTATAGCTCCCATTCCTGGAGATCTTAAAGGAGCCCACCAACATCTTCCAACTTGTTATTCAGAATGAATAAAAAAGAATCAGATAGAAACAACTCCACTCCAAGTTTTGTCTTTTGGGGTTTGTTTTCTTTTCTTTGACTGCTAAGAGCCAGAGTATTATGGAATAGCTGGATCAATAACTGAGAAGCAGGTGTGATAATACCAAAAGGAAGATATACAAGCAATTTTTGTCCCACTGCAACACCATGAAGCAGGCCAAACCTATGCATGCTTTGTGCTTGAAGTCCAATCTGAAGTAAAGCCAATTTATGAAAATAAAAATAATTGGGCTAAATTTTTCTGTCAAGATGTAGAGACTTTAATATTAAGTCAGAAATAAATTGAACTCTACCACATATACCTAAGCTAAAACAAAAATTTAAAGTAAAATGAAGGGAAAAATTATACCAGGAAATCAAAATCAAAATTGATTTAGAACTTTGGTAGACAACAATGAATGATAGATAACAATGAAAATTATTAATAAATTTTACTCTGTAAAATTAGATGGTGACTTTTTTAACCTTCAAACAAAATGTCACCAATAAATTGAAGCTCACAAAACTCTGGTACATATATTATATATACACATATATATGTGTATATATATGTGTGTATATGTATGTATATATATACACCATATTTATAATTATATACATACATATATTCCTATTTAAGAGAAATTCTTAAAAATAATTCCAACAAAATAATATGAAAAAAATCAGTAAAATAATGTATGGAGGACTCAGTATGGTTACCAAAAAATAAGGAATAGTGCAAATACACATGTTTTAAAGTTCATTATGGTAATCACAGAAATTGCATTAAAATGATCCATTTTTATTCTAAGAAATTGGAAATCATTTTTAATGCTTTATTTTTAATGATGGCTTGGCTATATACATATATAGTCTTTTGTTTAAACATTGATAAAACACCTCTTAAAAGCAATTTGAACATATGTATCAACACTTAATTGTGGCCATATATATGTTGACACAGAAATTTCATTTCTTATGTAACACTTAAAAAAGACTTGTATATAGCAAAAACCTAATGCTATAGTTTCTAGGCCATAAACATGTATTTTAATATTCTAGCAATTGAAATATTAATATATTTAATCTAGATATCACATTTCTTTAACCATAGGAGTAACTTTATAGTATCCAATCATCTGAGGAGGTCATTTTAAAAAATTAATGTTCAATCCTAACAATAGCATATGAAATATGTATTATTATTCCCACTTTAAAAATAATAAACACAGACTTAAAAATGTTGAGTGACTTGCTCAGCATCACAGAGCTACTATATTCTCATTCGTTGTTGAGCTGAGCATTGATTAAGATCCTAAATGCAAACAGACCAACAACTAAGAGACCAGGGAGAAAGAGAAGGAGGGGAACAAAAGAAGGGAAGAAGAAAGCAAAGAAGGAAAGAAGGAAGGAAGGAAGGAAGGAAGGAAGGGAGGAAGGGAGGGAGGGAGGGAAAATTGTAGTTTCATCTATGAAGTACAATTACGTTCATTTGGTTTTTGTTTCTTCTTGTTTTTTTATATTTTCAGAATTAAGCATATATTATTTAAATAGAAAAACAAATATTCTTAAATAAAGAACCAACCTTAAATTAAGGGTGAATTTTCCATTAGTAAGTATTCTGATATAAATACAGCCTGCATGTATCACAATTGTGTTATTCTAATTTATAATCATTAAAAATTGTCATTTTATTTAATCAGCTCCAAAAATTAAATTTCTAAAAATTAGTGAAAGAATACTGCTATTGCAAGCTATTTTTTGTTTCAACAACATTTGCAACACATTTTGATTAATAACTCTATACCTTATACTTACAAACAATGGCAAACTGGTATGAAAAGCAGTAGCCAAGAGAGCCTGTCCTTTATGTAGTTAAAGAGATTCAATTGAACCACTAATTTCAAAATATATTGTGTCTGAATTACTTCATTAGGTGCAATAAATTAACAATAATACAAAACCTCAAAGTTTGGGTTTTTATTCACCTTATTTATTAGATCTAAATAATGACAAATTAGATTATGAAACACAAAGCTACTGATTTCAATGTAGTATGTATTTACCATGGGAGAACTTTGCTAATGCTGCTTTACTAAAATATCTTATTTTATTGAGAACAAACCTGTCTCTTTCTAGGCCTGAAGTCTTATGTAGGGATCCTGCTCCATTGCTTGAAGAAACTTACTGGTGCCATTATCCTTACTCTGTTTTTTCTGAGCATATTTTCTGTGATCGGGATGGGGCTCTTCATGGGCAAGCTGAAGCATAAATGTTTCCGGTGGCCCCACGAAAATGCAACTGAAACCATACACAACAGAACCAGAAACCCATATTACATTCGAGGTAAGAATCAGTTTGCCTCATATGTCAAAAAATTTTATTTGACATTGTAAAAAATATGCTATTTACTTTAAAATAAACAATTTTTGCTATTGCACTAGTTATTGTTAAGAAAACAGGTTTTTTTTTAATCTGTGTTAAAGTTTGCTACAAAGAAATCACTTTTTAAAGATTACCATTTTAAAATTTGTTATTCCACTTCCTGAAATACTTGTTAGGAATTGCTGAAAATATTATATTATTAACCTAATTGTCATGTCATAGTACTTGTACTTAGAAAAGTATCTGGGACTACTCAGTTTACTAATGTCAAATTTTATTTGGTTTTTAACTGCCATTCAAAGGGTTTCATCAATGGTTTCTAGTTATGTATGATTTTAAATTTTTTAAAATTATTTTAGGTGACAAATTTGATGTTATTTGAAATTGGAATAATTCAATTTTGTAATATAGTATACCTACAATTTTGTGTACATATATATGTTTGTATGTATACACACACACACACACAGAGTCCTGCTTTCATGGGTTTGATCTCTGTGATTTGAATTTAGAACTTAAAAACCAATGTTCCCAAGCATGCATGTTCTAACCCTGGTAACAATATTTATAAATACACATGTTACATTTTAATTGCCAGGCAGAGATACCTAGATAAATTCTATGTGCTATGACTCAGATAAACAAGTTGTAGTAGAAATTAGGTGACACCAAGTATACAATTGGCACTGGATGCTCAATGTAGAGAAACAAGCTTCAAAGGGAAAGAGAGTGGAAATTAAACATAAAGGCAGAAAAATACGGTCTTTTGCTCAGGAAAAGCTTCAGGAATAAATCCTGGAATTAAAGGTCCTTGCTTTCAAACATACTAGTCCTGGGAATTTTTCCCTCAGGAGTCTGTCATACCTAACAGATTATATTCATTTTCCTGAACTCTAATTTTGAAAGGAATTCTCCTTTACATATTCCAAGTTCTATCACTGTCAGGTCAGTGAGGTAGATGGATTGCTGGAGGTGTTTTGGCCTGTACATGAGAGGCTAAGACAGCTTCCTAGATTAAAAAAAAAAGTCAGGCTGTCTGCTCATTTCTTCTCACTGTAGAGATTTAAATAGATTCCAGATCAGCTCTCATTAAAGATTAAATATAGAATATAATTTCTTTCCTATTTTCAGAAACAGAAAATTTTTATTATTTGGAAGGAGAAAGAGATGCACTCCTTTGTGGCAACAGAACAGATGCCAGGTGAGTGATATTAATGTCTTCTTCTATCGAATCAGTATCACCAATCAATAGTATTTATTGAATAATCATTTTTATTATGGTTCCCATTTGATTAGATTATCAAATTTTAACATCAAAACCATGCTGAAAACTGAATAGTTTAGAATACTATTAAACTAATTTTACAAAAAAAAAGCAATAGACAAACTAGTTAAATGACTTATTCAAGGTCAAGAAGTTAGTAAACAGCAGAGCTGGGACTTAAACACAACCGTATTTTTTGTTTGTTTGTTTTCAATGTGTGTCAGAGCTAGTAGAAATGACCAAAAAAGACATATAATCTTTTCTTTGGCCAGAAGCCTTTGAAGAAAGAAATATTAAATATATGCTGTTATTTAGCTTATTTTATGCCTTGGTGTCTTTTATGACTAAAATTTACATTAATAAAAAGTTTATTGTTCTTAAAAACAGTATTTATAAGTAATTCTTCAGTGAGAACCTAACTCTCATGGCTTCACATCCTATAATTTCAAGTGAAGAGATAAGGAAGTAGAAGTGAAGTGCTTCTTGGCAGTGGTGAGACTTACATAGTTCCTTATGTTACTTTTCTCAGCTGGGATGACTTGATGGCTTTCTGTAGGCTCAACTCTCTTAGGCTGTAGAGACCAGATTGACAAAAAGCACATGATGGGGAGAGGAGTATGAATTATATAGTTTATTTATTTTTAAAGATTTCAGTTATTTTTTAGAAAGGGGAGAAGAGAGGGAGAAAGAGAGGGAGAGACTGATGTGCAAGAGAAACATCAAATGGTTGCCTCTAGCACACCCACAACTGGGAACCTGCCTTCAAGCCAGGCACTTACCCTGACTGGGAATTGAACCAGCAACCTTTGGGTTTCAGGATGATGCGTAACATGTGAGCCACACCAGTCAGGGCTCAGTTACATAGTTTACTTATAGATCTGTCCAAAAGGTACCCAGCCATTTATCGAAGATGATATAAAATACAAGAGACATTGTACGTAGGACAATGACACTTCAGGCTCCTTCAAAGTAGGCACCTTGGGACCTCACACAGTTCTTGCAATCACCACCAGCTGCCCTGTCATATTTTCCTGAATTGACGGTCTGAAATTTCTTCCCTTTCAAAGGTGATTTTTGTTTTGGGAAAAGCCAGAAGTCACAGGGAACCAAATCTGGGCTGTAAAGGGACTGAGTCACTGGGTAACTTGATGTTTTGCCAAAAATCTCTGCATGAGATATGATGCATGAACAGACATATTGTGGTGATGAAGCTGTCAATCATGGTTTTTCCATAACGGTGGCCTTCTGAATCATCCAGACAGTTTCCGTGGAGGAATGTTCAAGCTTAATGCAAAATTTGATGCAAATTCATTGCTCTACTTGCTCAGTCATTTTGAATGTTATGGCCACACGGTACACATGCTCACTCAATGACATCTACTGCCCCCACTAACTAGTACAGTGAAGTTGTACTTGTTCACCTATGCGCATTCTAATCCACTGTCCTTGGCTGCCAGGTTACATCAATGTCAATGTCACGTAAACCATTTGCATTATGTTAACAATGATTGGACTTTTTCCAGACAGGTCTTGCATTCAGTTGATTTAGATATTTTGTTGCTTGCTCAACTTCTTTTTCCCAGCTACTGGTGGATTTATACTCTATTCTCAAACCCAAATTGTGATCTCATCCCATTGTGTTTGTTCTATACAACTCCAGCTAACCCTTTTTGCAGACATTCCAAGCTCATATTGAAGATATCTGGTCATAGATATCAGAACCACAGTGACATATTTCAAGGCCAGAAGGACAAGTCACAGAATATTTTACCTGTAGTCATTATAGTTTGCTGCAGGGTAAATGATCCCAAAAGTCAGTGCCAAAAAAAGAAAAAGTCAGTGCTTTAAGACAAGAATGAAAATTCATTTGTTCAGATTATGTGGGTCAAAAAATTTAGCAAGCCTCAACTCACAATTACTTTTTAAATTTCCGTTTGTATCATGTTTAATAACTATTAAAAATGTCCAAAATATGTTCATGGCCAAAGCCAAAATAATGTGAGAGGGAAGTAGGCAGGTGTGTGGAGAGAGGGGAGCATGATTATTGGGCACTGCTATAATAATTTCCCATAACATTCAAGCTCCCAGTAGATAAAAGTGTGAAGACTCCATGAAAGGAGCTGAAATAATATTTGATTGTTCCACCATAGTACAGTTTTATTTTTATCAGTGTTATATTTCATCACTTATACTTTCACTTTGATGCTGGGTAATAAAGAAACCTTTACGAAAGGCTTGACAAAGACCATTTGTTAGCCCTTTTTCCTTTTAGCTTAACACTTTACTTATATCAATGCAAAATCTAACTCATTTGCAGCTTGCTCCCCACCCTCTTTTTTTAGAGAGAGGGGAAGGGTAGGAGAAAGAGGTGGAGAGAAATACTGATGTGAGAGAAAACATTGATCAGTTGCCTTTTGTGTGAGACACTACCTGGACTGAAGCGGAAACCTAGGCCTGTGGCCCAACCCATGACCTTTCAATTTGCTGGCCTGTGCCTAACCAACTGAGCCACATCGGCCAGGGCTAATTTGCAGCTTTTTCACTGGGATGTTTGAGAGAAGACTGATCCCTGTGGAAATGGGAGCCTTTTATTATTATTTATGGGAAGGTTTTCTATATTTATGGTTTAGCCATAATCTGAAAGTCACCTAAGAATAAGCATTTTCTTTTCTTTGTCTTTTTTAGTCAGTGTCCTGAAGGATATATGTGTATAAAAGCTGGCAGAAATCCTGATAATGGCTACACAAATTTTGACAGTTTCGGCTGGGCCTTCTTAGCCCTATTCCGGTTAATGACACAGGACTTTCCTGAAGCACTGTATCACCAGGTAAGAGCAGAAAGAATCTGCTGTGTGCATAAGAACAGCACCATGTTCCATGCTGCTTCCTTCTAAAATAATGGTCAAATGTAACAAAGCTTATCATATATTTATGAGGAGAAGAATTTGAAGACAGAAGGAATGAGAACTTATATCCTAACACTGTGCCAAAGTCTGTGCTCTTATGCATGATGTCTCGTTTAATCTTTAAAACAATTCCACAGGGTCAATATGTGTGTGTGTGTGTGTGTGTGTGTGTGTGTAATGCTTTTTACATGAAGATACTAAGATCAGAATGGTTGGGTAACCTCCCCAAAGTTACAACACATGTATGTACCAGGGATCACTGTCCTGTTCTGTGATAGTTAATTAACTAAGTTAAGAACATTTCTAGGTACCAATTCTTTAGTCATAAATTTGAACCTATGAGATTACCAAGTATTACACAATTATTTATTGAATACCTAGAATGTGCTATTTCTTCTCAATTCTTCCATTCTCATTTCTCTTTAATATTCTATCATGCTTCACTTGTAACAGAAGGCTTATTGTTATAAAACTTGAAATCTAGGTTCTGAAAGTGTGTCTTCATGGCTGATTATTTGTATGACGTAGTTTCTCAGAATCTATTAAAACAAAGATTCAGTTTTTCTTTTAAGAGATGTTTCACCACAGTATGCAATGCTATTTTAGCAGCATAGTTAATATAAAAGGATATTTGATAAAATAATTACTTTAAAGTTCAAAAGTATTTACAGTTGAGGAACAATCTTTAAAAAAAAAACACCCCCACAGGTTTTATGATTGGATAAATAAATAATGGTGTGTGTGTGTATAGGCCATTAATAAGGATAGGATAATGCAATGTTTGGGGCACAAAGGTTCATGATATATTATTAAATAAAAATTGAGTAAACAAAACAGAGATGGGGTACATGACAATATTACAAGTGACATTATTTTCTTTATGCAAACTATATTTTTTAATTTTGTAAGACTAGAATATATATTGTTATTTCCCAAATGTTTTGACAAATTTCAATGCCTCCTTCACAACCCTAGGAACTTCTTATTTCTAAAATAATCATTTGTTATCCTCCTGCTAAAAATCCTTTAATAGTTTCCAGATTCCCACAGGGTGAAGTTCAAAGTCTGCATGCATGGTACATAGCTGCCTTTAAGATCTAGTATCTGCATACTTCTCCAGATTTATCTCCTAACAATATCTCAATATATACTTCCTGCTTTATTTGCATCAAGAAGATTTGCTGTTTCCTACATTAGCTTTCCCCATAATTTCTTTTTTAAAATCTATATTGTACTCTGCTTAAATTCAAGTTTTTATCTGTCTTCAAGTCTCATGCTTCAAATTCGTAACACAAAGCCATATTTCTTCTTTGAGCTTTTCCATAGCTCATATCATATCCTATATCAGAAGTTCACTGGATCTTATAATTGCCTCTGACAGTGGTTATTTTAATTATTCGTTCAGTTCTTTCTTCCACTAGGGATATACTATTTATGAAGAAATATTTTGTCTTCTTTTAATTTTTGTGTCCTCAACATCCAATGTACAGGAATGCTTAATGAAATTTTAATAAACAAAAAAAAACATAATTAATTTGGATTAAGTCATTTTATATATTAACAAATGTCTTGCCTTTTTTATAAACCCTCAAACCCTATAAACCCTTGCCATAAACCCTCAAAATATATTAGCTAATTTCTTGTTAGCAGTGATTTAAAGTAAATTCTTTTCCACTACCATTGAAATGAGAGATCAGTCTGGGAATGCCTTGGTATTGGAGCCTATGCAGTTCCTACATCATTACCACACTCTGAGTTTTATTGATCAGTATAAGTAAGGTTTTCTTTTATTTGGATTGGATTTGTTCTCTGAATATTGACCTAAGCTAAGTTAACTATGGCCAGGGAAAATCAGCAATTATTCCCAAAGACAACACAGCTCATGTTTTGGAGAATATTATTCTCCATTCATTCAACAAAAGCTTTTATTTGATCCGTGTACACTTTGATATATCATGGGTACAGAAATGAACAAAACAAAGTGTCTCCTGGCTCATGGAATAGAGTTATGTTTAACAGTAGTTAATATTACTGCATATTTTCCATGGCCTAAGATTTTTACATTCATGGTTTTACTTGATGTTCATAAGAAAACTATGAGATGGAGCTAAAATCAGCCACAATTTTATGCTAAAATATAATATAACTAGAACGTGTCCATTTTTTAATCCTAATTAGAGTATATACTTTTATCACTCACCAGCTTCATGTAGTGAAAAGAGCAAAAGTTTTAGACTCAGGCATATTCCATAGTTGTGAGGTCTTTGATAACTCATTTTGCCTGTCTAATGTTCTTCTCTCTACTACACTTTGGAAATAATAGTAAGTACCCTGTGGTAATGTGCTGCACAGAATTAATGAGATAATGAGCACAAAGTATTTATTCTTGTGCATGGCCTGCTATATACTCCATAAAATCTACTACTGACTTCTGAATAGTATAAGGGACAGCTGCTTCAGTAGGAAAAATATTTAACCAAATCCTACTGGGATAATAGGGTTTAATAAAAATATTTTTAAAGACAGTATACTATAGATTAATAAATTATCTCTGATTGAATGTTAAAACTTCCTATTAGTCTGTAAACATTCTTAACTCTTTATAGCAACACAATATTTTCTGTAAATAATTCTTATTTATTGATACAAATGGATGCTTAAAAATTAAACTATTATCTTTTTTCTTGATATAATTAATGAGGAGGATATATCAGTGAACTCTAGTTTTGGTTTGTAATATCTCCTTATAATTTTTTAAATTTTATAAATTTTCTGATCTTAGGTAATTATTATGAAATAAAAGCTAGTAAAAGTCAGTTTGAAAATCTAAAATTTTGTATTCTTCTATCTATAAATCATATGACTTTCCATTGGGGTTCATCTAAAAGTTCTTTACCAAAGCAGATAAAAGAAACATTTCTGTTCCCCACCATTTTGAATACCTGGTATTGCATCTTGTTGTGACAGATCCATAAAGTAATTATTGGAACACAGTAATTTTTAAATATTAATCCTCTAACTTTATTAAATTTCATATATTTAAAGATTCTACTGCAAAGAAAATAATCTTCTATATATAGATATCCATCCATCTTCCTTTATTGAGAAGGCAACTTTTTCTTTCACTATGTTTATTAATGAAGATATAAAAGTCAAATGCTCACCATGTATTAATTAAATTACTTAATTCTTTCTTTGGTTTGTGCCATATATTTTATACTATAGATCTGTCTAAAGCTGAAGAGGTATTTGCTTATTTCTCCACATAAAGCCATTAGTTAAATCTTTTTGTAATTTCATTCCACTTATAACTAAATTATTCTCATAAAAATTGCATTTTTATTTTAAAACAGAAAATTACAAGAAGACAAATAACATTTTTCTTTTTTGTCTATTTTCCATTTCTCCTTAGATCCTTTATGCTTCTGGAAAGGTCTACATGGTATTTTTTATTGCAATAAGTTTTTGGTTTGCCTTTTATATGGCAAGCTTGTTCTTTAGCATAGTAGCTATGTTCTATGAAGAAGAAAAGCAGACAAATGCTGAAAAAGCTAAGAAGACTGATCCAAAATTTCAGCATACTTTAAAAGAACTTCAAGAAGAAGACGAAGCAGCTGAGGTATGATTTTTTAAAATGCTTCTTAAAATCACAGCGTTTGAATTATCTTCTCAAGGTCTTGGAGTATATTGTTGGATGATCAATATCTGTGTATGGTACATGATACAATTTCAAAATGTTGGTAAGAGCATTTGCTTTTGCTACATAACAATCCTTCTTTAATGCACTATGGTAAGAATAGTCAACATCTTTAAAGATTTCATATATAGCCCTGGCTGGCATAGCTTAGTGGATTGAGCTCAGGCTGCGAACCAAAGCATTGCAGGTTTGATTCCCAGTCAGGGTACATGCCTAGGTTGCAGGTCATGACCCCCAGCAACCACACATTGATGTTTCTCTCTCTCTCTCTCTTTCTCCCTCCCTTCCTTCTCTAAAAAATGAATACATAAAATCTTTAAAAAGAGATTTCATATATATATATAAAAGATTTCATATATATGTAATATATATATACATGTATATATATGTGTGTGTGTGTGTGTGTGTATATATATTCCAAAACATGTATTATTACTTCTGATAAACTTTTTATCATATTTTTTAACTTGACTTCTCATAATGCAGGTATAGTTTATTAATTCAAACTTGCTTCAGACAGAACTTCAGAATTAACTTTGAAAATTGGAAAATTTTGCTGTTCAACTCAAAATAATAATGTTTTCCATAATTTAGAAATCATGAAGTACTAAAAACATGTTAAGGTACAGTATTGAAGTTGTAAAGAGAGAAAAGAAACTGCTTTATTGGCTCTCTAGCTCCTTCAAGAAGAAGCACACTGTGTGTCAAGATATAGGAGCTTATTTATCCATGGAATCATTAAATCCATGATTAGTAAAACTTAACCAGGGCTTACTCGAATTGTCAATTATTTTAGTGTTGTGTTTGAATGCACTTTCAGATTTTTTGCTCCCTAGCAAAAGATTTTATTTGTGAATCTAGAAGAACTGACAGAAGCTGCATTAAAGAAGTTGTAGGAAATTATCTTTTAAAATCTCTATTGTGCTGTCAAGTTTGCTAAAAGGGAGAACAAGAGGCTGAAAAACAATCAGAAGTAGCTTGTTTATATTCCACAGGACCTGCCAGTCTCACACCTCTTCCTTGATTTGGAGAGGGATAGTTTTAGCCCAGTCTGCTAACACCCTACCTGGAGTTGTTGAGCTATACGGTGAGCAGAAGCCAAGCAACCTATGATGGTACATAGCCTATGCACCCAGGGGTGTTACACCGTTTCCCTTGAGATCTTGTTTGAAGGGTGCTGGCTCCAAAGTGACCATGGTCAAGTGCTCCTTCTCCAGTGGTCTGGTCACAGCCCACAGTTGGGGAAAGGGAGCTGTGTCCTGCCGTTTTTGGACCCCTCTGGATTTGTTACTACTTTGCACCCTTGATACCTGCTAATAAAGATTGTTTACACTGGGAAAAAAACCTTCTGAACTGCACTCTCTATTAGATGGAAAAAGGACAGATTGAGGGAGCTGACAAATGATAGAAAGATGCTATAGCAGGGATCCTCTCACATAGAAGATATAGGGAAAAATAAAGGCTCAATAAACACTCTGGCACTAAACTAATTGGAATGGGTAGTAAAGCTGGCTAAGAGGTTCATGGGTACCAAAGTTTCCTTCTGAATCAAAAGGCCGAAAATATTACCTGGCCTACATATGTAAACCTTTTTATTAAGTTCATTATCAATAAAGAAGCTCTAAGAAAGTCATTCTTCCAAAATGTGGGGCCTGAACGTCAGGTTCGATTATTCCAAATGACAACTTATTGATAAATACTTGTGACTCCGTGGTTGATAGCACTCATACCATTGAGAACAAGAAGTATTTATAGACCATATGAGGAAAACATGTATAAAAAGAGGCTATTGAGTATAGCTATTATATCACCCATGAGAAAGTCTCAGAAAAACAAATTACAAAAGCTTTCTGTTTGTAGAAATGAGTTTGGGGTCCTTGAGATTGAATGATTATGGCCTGAATGATATGCTGACTGTGTAATTTGTTTTGAAGTGACATTTCAAATGTCAAGGGCTACCCACAAATGTATCCAAGAGCACAATGCTTCTCTTGTCCCAGGGTATGTGCCCTGTTAACTCTGCTTAAGAACTTGGATTATTTCCTAATTTCCCAATATCCGCATTCATTTGGCTGCTCTGGATCACACAAAGTCATTCTGGTTTTAATTAAAATGTATCAATTGTTAAGGATTTCTTTTCTTGGAAGAGTACTAGAACATTTTGCCATGCAAAGGTTTTCCAGGAAGTAAAAGGGAGAAACATTTTTATAAGATTTCTTGTATTTTCTTTTTTAAAATGTATTCACAAGAAAACACTGAAGAGAGAAGAACTTAAAATGGAACACACTGAAGACACTTCGGGTAATCCATCTGAATGGAGGCCAGTCAGATTCTAATTCCAATGTTGACATCATGGGGAGAGTATTTAGGTGTTTCATATTCTTCAATTGTAGGAAAGCAATAGATTATTTTGGCTTTTAAAAGCACAGTTTTGCAGTCAGGTAAATACAAATATCAGCCCATTATAGTCACTTAATGAATGTATGATACTTGCCAAGTCTTTTAATTTTTCTAAACTTCAGCTTCTCCATCTGCAATATGTAATAGTATCTGTCTCATAGGTTCTTGTTGGATTCAGATGAAATAATTCATGTTAAACACTTGGTACTTCTTAGAATGTGCAAAGCAACTAAACAATGTCAATGGCTAATTATGGGGAACACAATAAAACAAACACAAAAAGGCCCAGCAGTCCATATGGAGAACACTTTGTCAATATAAAATTTTAAGTCTTTGACTATATTCCTTTTTAAATAAAGTTAAAATAATAATAATGATAATGATGATAATAATATAATGTTTATTGAGCATCAGCTCTATACTAGACACAAGTGCCTTCATGAATTCTCAAATGTAATCCTCACTGAGTTCTAGTTGCAAAGTTTGATCTATATTTATTGGTATTTGATTACCCAACACAGAGGAAGAGAACCCAGTGTTCACCACTTTGCTTCATCGTTCCAATGCTGAAACAATATTATACCATTAATTACACAATTCGCAAGTGAAACTTTTCTAAAAATTGTTAGTTACTGGAAAAACCTCAGTAAGAGAATCAGATACATACAACTGTATGATTATAAATATTTTCAAATTATTTGCCCACCAAACTGACATTCCTATAACTCATCTGTCCAACTTAAATAAAACATTATTGTCAGTCTTCAAGCATTTTACTGAGCACTGAAGATTTAAAAAAACTTTAATAAATGCAAATATAGTATCTATTTTCATGAAGCTAATGATCTGGTAAGGAAATAGACTATAAAATTATCATATGCACAAAATTTTATAACTCTAGGACCACCAGAGATGTGTTTCCCAGTGTTATGAAATAGGAAATATAGAATGCTACATACAATATATTCTTTGGCAAAACCTGAGCTAAGTCTAAGAAGCCTCCAGATCTGCCTTTTTCCAAAGACCACAGTAGAGAGAACACATTAAATTAATGCTAAATGGACACAATCTAGTAAATAAAAAATGTAAAAATTCTACAGTATAAGAGACCCAGATCTTCAACAACTAAGTCACATAAAAAAATAAATTAAAACCACAAGATAATCAGTAGACCTGCCAACTAAATACAATATGCAGATCTTATTTGTATTTTTACTGGAAAAAGTCAAATACTATAGAATGTTTCTGAGCAATAAAAGAAACCTGAGCAAGGTCTGAATCTTGGATAATATTAAGGAATTACTAATTTTGCTGATTGTGATAATGGTGTTGGGATTATGTTTTCTTAAAAAGCTTATTTTGCCAGACACAGAAAAACAAATCCTACTAATACTACAAATACTACCAATACTAAAACAAATACTATTTTACTTATACGTGAAATCTAAAGAACAAAACAAATGAACAAACAAAACAAAAACAGATTCAGGCACAGCAAGCAAACTGGTGGTTCCAGATGGAAGAGGGACTAGGGGACTGGTAGAAAAAGGTGAAAGGATTAAGAAATAAAAATTGGTGGTTAAAAAATAATCACAGGATATAAAGAACACCATGGGGAATGTAGTCAAAAGTACTGTAATAACAATGTAAGTTACCAGATGGGTACTAGATTTACCAGGAGGATCACTTTGTAAATTATATAAATGTCTAACCACTAGGCTGCACACCTGAAACTAATATAAAATAATATTGATTGTCAACCATAATTGAAAAATCAGAAAAAACATTTGTTCTGACAAATTTTTCACTTAATCTTTATTGTATTTTTTCCATTACCATTTAGTGCCCTTATATCCCCTTCCATCCAGCAATCACCACACTGTTGTACATGTCCATGAATCCTTTTCCTTTTTGCTCAATTCCTCTACCCCCTCATCTCTACCCTCCACTAGCTGTCATCTGTTTTCCATCTACAAGTATGTCCCCATTTTCCTTGTTAGTTCACTTTGTTCATTAGATTCCACATATGAGTGAAATCATATGGTATTTGTTTTTCTCTGACTGGATTATTTCACTCAGCATATTGTTACCTAGATATATCCATACTGTCAAAAAACAGTAAAGCTTTCTTCTTTTTTATGGTCAAGTAGTATTCCGCTGAGTAAATGTCCCATAGTTGTTTTATCCAATCATCTACTGATGGACACTTGGGCTGCTTCCATATCTTAGTGATTGTAAATAACATTGCAGTGACCTTAGGGGTGCTTATGTTCTTTTGAATTAATGTTTTGTGTTCCTTCAGATACAATCCCTGAAGTGAGATGCTAGGTCAAAGAGCAGATCCATTTTTAATTTTTCAAGGTATTTCCATACTGCTTTCCACAGTGGCTGCACCAGTCTGCATTCCCACCAATAGTGTAGAAGGTTTTCCCTTCCTCCACATTCTCGCCACACTTGTTTCTTGATTTATTGATGATAGCCATTCTGACAGGTGTGAGATAGTATCTTATTGTGGCTTTAATTTGCATTTCTCTGACAATTCATGATATTGAGCATCTTTTCATATGTCTATTGGTCATCTGTATGTCCTCTTTGGATAAATGTCTATTCAAGACCCTTGCCCTTTATAAAAATTGGGTTGTTTGTTTTTTCGGTGTAGACTTTTGTAAGTACTTTATAAATTTTGGATATTAACTCCTTATCAGATATATCAATGAATATGTTCTCCCATTCTGTGTTGTCTTTTTATTTTGTTTATGACTTCCTTTGTTGTATAAAAACTTGTTAGTTTGAGGTAGTCCCATTTGTTTGTTATTAATTTTGTTTCCCTTGCTTGGGGAGATATATTCAATAAAATATTTCTATGAGCAATGTCTGAAATTTTGCTGCCTATGTTTTTCTTCTAGGGTTTCAAGTCTAACATCTAAGTCTTTGATCCATTTTGATTTATTTTTGTGTGTGAGAAAGTGGTCTAGTTTCATTTTTCCGTGCATATCTGTCCAATTTTCCTAACACCAATTACTGCATAAACTTTCTTTAGCCCACGTGCTTGCTCCCTCTATTGAATGTTAATTGACTATAAAGGTGTTGGTTTAATTCTGGGATCTCTATTCTGTTCCATCAATCTATGTGCCTGTTTTTATGCCAGTACCATGCTGTTTTGATTACTATCACCTTGTAGTATAATTTGATATTAGGTAGTGTGATTCCTCCAATTTTGTTCTTTCTTAGGATCACTGTTGCTATGTGGGGCCTTTTGTGGTTCCAGATAAATTTTTGAAACATTTGTTCTAGTTCTGTGAAATACATCATTGGAATCTTGATAGGAATTGCATTGAATCTATAGATTGCTTTGGGTAATGTGGACATTTTAATGATGTTAATTCTTCCTATCCATGAATACGGTATGTGCTTCCGCTTATTTGTATCTTCTTGTATATCTTTCTTCAGTGTCTTAAAATTTGCCAAGTATAAGTCTTTTACCTCCTTGCTTAGGTTTATTTCTAGTTATTTTTAACTTTTTGAAGCAATTGGTGAATGGGATTGTTTTCTTACCTTCCCTTTCTGTTAGTCTGGTATTGGCATATAAAAATGCAACTGATTTCTGGATACTGATTTTATATCATGCTACTTTGCTGAATTCTTTGATCAGGTCTACTAGTTTCTTGGTAGAATCTCTGGGGTCTTCTATGTATAGTATCACGTCATCTGGGAATAAAGACAATTTTACTACTTCCTTTCCAATTAGAAGGCCTTTTCTTTCTTCTTCTTGCCTGATTGCTATGGCTAGGACTTTGAGTACTGTGTTGAATAAGAGAGGCAAAGTGGACATTGTTTCGTTCCCAATCTTAAGGGGAACAGTTATGGTTTTTGCCCATTGAGTATGATGCTGGCACTGAGTTTATCATATGTAGCCTTATTATATTTAGGTATGCTCCATTTATTCCTACTTTGCTGAGAGTTTTGATCATAAATGGGTTCTGGATTTTATCAAAAGTTTTTTCTGCATCTATTGACATGATCGTATGGTTTTGATCCTTCATTTTGTTTATGTGGCCAATCACATTAGTTGATTTGTGAATGTTGTACCAACCTTGCATTAATGGAATAAATCCCCCTTGATCATGGTGTATGATATGTTTGATGCATTGCTTTATTCAGTTTGTGAATATTTTGTTGAGGATTTTAGCCTCTATGTTCGCCAGGGATATTGGCCTATAATTTTCTTTCTTTGTACTGTCTTTATCCAGTTTTAGAATTAGGATAATCCTGGCCTTGTAAAATATGCTTAGGAGCCTTCTCTCCTCTTGAATTTTATGAAATAGTTTGACAAGGAGAGGTGTTAGTTCTTAGAATGTTTGGTGAAATTCACCTGTGAAGCCATCTGGTCCAGGGCTTTTGTTTGTTGGGAGTTTTTGATGACTGCTTCCATTTCACTAGGTGTAATCTGTCTGTTCAGAGTCTCTGATTCTTCCCAATTTAGTTTAGGAAGATTGTAGGTGTCTACAAATTTATCCATTACATCCAGTCTGTCCAGTTTGTTGGCATATTGTTCATAATATTTTCTTACAATCCTTTGTTCTTTGGTGTCAATTGTTACTTCTCCTCTTTCATTTCTGATTATATTTATTTAGGTCCTTTCCCTTTTTATCTCAAAGAGTCTGGTTAAAGGCTTGTCAATCTTGTTTATCTTTCAAAGAATCAACTCTTGGATTCATTGATCATTTGCATCCTTTTTTTAGACTCTATTTCACTTATTTCTGCTATGACCTTTATTTATTTATTTCCTCTCTTCTACTCACTTTGGGCTTTGTTTGTTGTTCTTTTTCCCATTCCTTTAAGTGTGAACTTAAATAGTTTATTTGAGCTTTTTCTTGTTTTTTTGAGATAGGCCTGTAATGCTATGAATTTCCCTCTTAGGATTGTTTTCCCAGTATCCCACAGGATTTTGGAATGTTGTGTCCTCATTTTCATTCATTTCAAGGTATCTTTTGATTTCTTCCTTGATCTCATTGTTAACCCATTGTTTAATAACATGATATTTGGCTTCTATGTCTTTCACTGTTTTTCAGTTTTCTTTTTCTGTCTGATTTCTAGTTTCATAGCATTGCAGTCAGATAAGATGGTTGATATGATTTCAATATTTTTAAATTTACTGAGACTGTTTTATATCCTAACATATGCATGGTCTATCTTAGAAAATGTTCCAAGTGTCCTTGAAAAGTATGTATATTCTGCTACTTTGGGGTAAAATGTTCTGAAGATATCAATTAAATTCATTTAATCTAGTGTTTTGTTTAAGGCTGCTGTCTCCTTGTTGATTTTCTCTCTGGAATGTCTATCCATTGAAGTCAATGAGGTATTAAAATCCCCAACTGTAACTGCATTTCTATTAGTCTCTCCCTTTATGTCCTTCAAGGTTTGCTTTACATATTTAGGTGCTCCTATGTTGGTTGTGTAAATATAACTAGAGTTATATCTTCTTGTTGGATTGTTCCCTTTATCACTATGTAATGTCCTTCTTTATCTCTTTAGCCTTCATTTTAAAGTCTATTTTGCCAGATATAAGGGCTACTACTCCACCTTTTTTCTTTTTCATTTTCCTGAAAAACTTTTTCCAACCCTTTACTTTTAGTCTGAGTGTATTTTTCAGTCTGAGATGGGTCTCTTGGAGGTAGTATATTTCTCCTCCTCCTCCTCGTCCTCCTCCTCCTTCCGTCCCCTTCTCCTCCTCCTCCTCCTCTTTCTTCTCTTTCTCCTCCTTCTCTTTCTCCTTCTAGCAAGCCCTCTAACATTTGTAGCAGTAACTGTTTTGGTGTTAACAAACTCCTTTAGTTTTTTCTTTTCTAGGGAGCTCCTTATATCTCCTTCAATTTTAAATGATAGCCTTGCTGTGTAGTATAACCTTGGTTGTAGGTCATTGCTTATCATCATCTTGACTATTTTTTTCCATTCCCTTCTGGCCTGAAGTGTTTCTGCTGAGAAAGAAGATGACAATCTAGTTGGTGCTCCCTTGTATGTAACTACTTGCTTTTCCTGTTGTTTTTAGGATTCTCTCATTGTCTTTAAGGCTTGTCATTTTAATTTTGATGTGTCTCAGTGTAAGACTCTTTGGATCCAACTTTTTTCGAACTCTCTGAGCTTCCTAGACTCATGTGCCTTTTTCCTTCACTGGATTAGGGAAGTTTTGGGCCATTATTTCTTTAAATAGGTTCTTGATCGCTTGCTCTCTATCTGTTCCTTCTAGTATTCCCATCATGTGAATGTTGTTATGCTTTGTTTTGTCTAAAATATTTCTTAAGCTCTCTTCATTTAATTTTTTTTTTTCCATTTGCTTCTCTGCTTGGGAGTTTTTCTCTACTTTGTGTTCTAGATCATTGATTTGAACCTCTGCTTCATCTACTACTGTTTAAACCCACTGTTTATTCTTTCCAATGTATTATTTAATTCAGATGCTGTATTCTTTATTACTGACTGGTCCTTTATTATGGTTTCTATGTCTTTTTTCATGCTGTTGAGTATCTTTATAATCTTTACTCTAAAGTCTCTATCTGATAAATTGCTTCCCTCTGATTCATCTAGTTATTCTGAAGAATTCTCTTATTGTTTCATTTGGGGTCTGTTTCTCTGTCTTCCCATTTTGGCTGCTTCTTTTTATTTCTTGCCTTAACTGATTTTGGGGGGATTATTTGTTTGTTTTTTAAGAGAATAGAGGGTGGCAAGATGGGAGGGAGGGAAACAGAGAGAGAACATCAGTTGTTCCGCTTATTCATGCATTCATCCTGTATGCCTTAGTTGTTAAAGTGATCAATGGCATAGTCTGGAGCTATAATCAGCAGCTCAGCCTAAGCACCACAGGTTGGGTCAGATCAATTCCTGCGGGTGGGGCTATTGTTTCCCCTCCAGGCTGATGCTACTTTGATTGTAGTGCTCTGCCTGAGAAAAGTGGTTTCTGCAGTATGTGGAATGACTTAACACAAGGATATTGGAAGCTGTTCTTTCAGTTCTCTCTCCAGAGCCACAAGCCCCAAACTACCTCAATCATCTCTAGTCCACTCTGTTCTCCTTCTGCCCATTGGAACCCAGAATGGGTAAGGGGCTGCAAATTTTGTGCACTGGCCCTTTAAGAGGCTCTCTGCCTCTCCAGCTGTCTCTCCCTGGCAGACAGACACCTTGCTGCTTTTCATAGCTGGATGTTATCTGGGTTCTTTTCTGGGTCCTTTGCTGTAGGCGGGAGGGCCCAGCTTGGTGTTTAAATACCACACATCTCAGAGGGAACACCTGACCACTGAAACATCCCTCAGAAACTTTGGCTACCACCTGTGAGAGCTCAGCCAGCCCTCTTGTGCCTCTACATTTCCTACCAGTCTTGATGTGGGACATGGTTGCTTACGTTAGTCCTTTGTTATAATACTTATCTCTAGCTGGCCTTAAGTTGGTTATTCAGGATGATTTCTGTACAATTTAGTTGTAATTTCAGATTGATTCTAGGAGGAGGTTCAATGTGTTTTCAAGGAAACAAAATTTAGGTGTTATAATATCACTGTTATTCAATAGCATGTTAGCCAATTTGATATTTTACAATAACCCTAAATTATACATCAAATTGTTTGTCAAATATGGGTAACACCACTATCATTCTCTTATTTACTCTTTTTATAATTGACCTCATATTATTAAATTATGTTGTTGAGTTGCAAGTTTTACACATTTTCTAGAAGTTAAACAAAAGCTTCTGAGGTAAAAAATCAGCATTTTCGAGAAGGTTATTAAACTTATTGTAATTATAGTCTTGGATCTATAGAGAGAAACAGCCAGTATTAGACTCATCAAATTTTTTTTAGACCAAGACCACAGAAATAGAACTGAAGAAAAAATCACCAACCTCTATGATCACTTCTTTGGATATGTTGGATGATGCTACTGTCACTCATAAAGAAGGTAAAGTAAAAAATATTTAGACACTATGAAAGGTGCTATTCATAAGATTGACTTTTAAAGAAATTGTATAATTGCTTCAGAATTTTATTGTATGCTAAAATTTAAGGAACAATATGAGAATATTAGGATGAACAATTTATAAAAATTCCATAAACATAGTCTTTAAAGTGTTGGAAAGAGTTACCAAATAGTGCCAAGGAAATTTTTTAACATTGAAAATGATATAGAAGTGGCAATTTGTAACTAAAAATAAAGCTTGGAGCCCTGGCTGGCATAGCTCAGTGGATTGAGCGTGGGCTGGGAACCAAAGTGTCCCAGGTTCGATTCCCAGCCAGGGTACATTCCTGGGTTGCAGGCCATAAACCCCAGCAACCGCACATTGATGTTTCTCTCTCTCTCTCTCTCTCTCTCTCCCTCCCTCCCTTCCCTCCCTAAAAATACATAAATAAAATCTTAAAAAAAAAATAAAAAAATAAAGCTTGGAATATGAATCTATATAAAACAATATGCTAAGGTCCTTTTATATTGACTCTGCTTTTGTAACATTTACGAAGAAACTTATTATCATGGCCAATGTTGAAAGACATTATTTTGTAAAACAAATAAATCTAGAAATCACAAACTGTGATACTCTCAACTATATTCCTATTTGGGTGCTTTTTTGGCAGATGCTCCTGTTTTTTGTCTAGTATACAGTTTGTTTCATTTTCATTTGTCCAATTCAGCAAGCGTGAACAAAATAGAGGGGATTTGCTTTACTTTGATTTTTATTAGTATAAAATATTTCTTTGCTAATTCCATATCAGAAGTTTAGTTTCAAATCTCTTTTTGCATGTAAAGTGAAAATATTCTATTAGTTAAACTTAAATAAACAACTTGCTTAGGCTTGACTTTTCTTTCTTTTCAGAATGTAAAAAATCTCGGAAGAGATGTCCCTTGTGTTGGTATAAATTTGCTAAAATGATTCTGATCTGGAATTGTTCTCCCTGCTGGTTAAAACTGAAAGAGTTTGTCCATGTGATTGTAACACACCCATTTACTGATCTTTTTCTAACTATATGCATAATTCTAAACATATTTTTTTTGGCCTTGGAATGTTACCCAATGAGTGAAGAAACCATCAATGTACTCCGCATTGGAAACCAAGTAAGGCTGTTACTCTACATTATTTTCACTTGCAATTTCAATTTTTTAAGTCATCATCATCCCATTATTTTATAATTCTAATATATTACAAATGTATTACATAATCACTAGATAGAGTGTTGTGTTATGCTTTCCCACTTCACCCCCCCCCCAAGCCTTGCTTTATAAATGTTCTTATCACTGAATAGGTTTATACTTACAGTTTAAAATTCTGCCATTTAAATTTAGGATTTCTCTTCAGCTGCTTGGTAGTCTGGTTAAGTGGAAATTATTTCTTTCCTCTCTCTTCCCACGTATACCCTCTCTGGGTAACATAGCCCAATAGATCAGAGTAGGGCAGGAGTCAAACAACAGATACAAGTTCTTCACCGACACCTGATTCTGAATCCTAACTGCAACTGCACCTGACCCTGTCTACTTTCATCACCTGTCTTTGCCTTAAAGTGGAGCTTATTTGTAGCAAGGTATTGTTGGGATTCACCTATCCTTTTCATCCCATACAATGCAAGAGGCAAAACATTTCTATGAATATAAAAACAAGTCACATTTAAACAAATATATAGTGCTTGATGTTTTTTCCTTTTATTAGTGTTGTTATTGTTTAGTTGCTTGGTATTCATACAAATAGCCAAACTGCTACCATTCTTGAATTATACATTTACTTGATACCAAAACCATAGTTTAGTTATTATTGCCAATATAGTTTTCAAAAGACAGTTTTTATAGGCTTATTTTGTTGTGTTTTTTTTTTGCAGGGGTCATATATGCACTTCTTTCATTCTTTTAAAAGTTGAAAAATTAAGTATCTTAAATATTCCATAAACCAAAAGGAACTATCAAAAATGAAAAGATTTTTACCCTCAAATTTTCTTTTATTTTCTTACAGGCTAGCTTTTAAAAATAATTGAAGATTTTGTATACAATGTTTGATATTAGATTCTTAAATGAAATGTATGAGTCTATTGTAATACAGAAACCAAAACTAATCAGATATTAGCAAAGGAACTATGAGCAACATAGTAACATTGAAAAGTTACAGTTTTCGTGCAGGAGGGTTCTGATTGAGCTATTGAAATCACATTCTCATCCATGTGTTTTGTTTTCATTTAGGTTTTTATTGGAATTTTCACAACAGAAATGATTTTAAAAATAATTGCTATGCATCCATATAGATATTTCCAAGTAGGTTGGAACATTTGTGACAGCCTAATCGTGTTCCATGGTTTAGCAGAGATTATTATAACAAGTGTTTATGGATTGTCTTTCTTTCATTCATTCCAAGTGGTAAGTAGAATCCAAGACCTAAATTTTATTTTATGAAAATTTATCTCAATTTCCTCAGATGTGAAATGGGAAGAATAGTAATAATGCCATTGGGACATGAGTTAATACTGCCCCAGGAAAGAGTCTCCAATGCTATTATTTAAGTGAAACATTAAAGGAAATAAGCCATATATGTAGCATTTGAGATATGAGTTCTAGGGATCGGGGCCAGCAGTGTTGGGCCAATTTTGAGGAGCATGTTAATGAATAGCCCCAGAAGCTGAATGTTAATGTGTAACTAAGAAACTGGAATCAGGTATTTCTAAATGTAGGATGGAAAATTTTTTATAACACCAATGAGACCAGCAGAATGTTTTTATAAAAATTATTAAGTCAGAATCAGTATATATCTGCAGTGAAGGGTAGTTGTTAAGAATCAGAAAACTAGGCAAGGAAATATTGTTGTTAGAATGATTTTTATGAAAATCTTAGGCTTTTGACAAGTAATATATTGTCAGATTTTGATAACAAGTTGACAGAATGAAGCGGGAATCAAGAACAACCTGTCTAAAATCCTCATACACAAACTTTTCTAATAAGTGAGATAAGAGAAATATATACAAGATGCAGTTACCACCATATATGGATGCAACCAGACTGAGAAATACAGAAAATGCAATCAAAGATAGGATCAAAATATCTGAAAGGCTACTAACAGACTGAATATAAGATAATTAAGTTTTACATGGATAAATGTAAAGTCCTATTCTTTAGTCCAGAAAGTTAGGGAAGGTATAGCACATATAAAAATGATGTATGGGTTTCAGATGACTAAGTTCATTTTATATCATGGCTAAAATATTAAGGTAATTTATGCTCTATCCATAGAAATAAAAATAAATTAGTGAATAGGAGGGAAATATTCAGACTAAAACTAGAATGTTGTATTTGGACTTTAATGTGTTACTTTCAAAGGGAAAGGCACAGTAGAACCTTCAGTGGAATTCAGTGAAAAGTGACAAGTTCTTATTCAATATTATCTATATGTTGGTATGTGGAAAAATATCTGATATGTTGTAAAAAATCAAAACAGGGAATGGATAGTTGTCCTACCAGGTATTGAAACATATAGCTAGAGCAATTTTAATAGTATACTATTGAATGGGAATTAACAGGTCAATAGAAGAGGATCTATTTCATATACAGATTTCATGTAAAACATTATAGAATATATGTGATGTACTAAAAATTGTACATAAAATGAATTTTCAGTACTTTTAACAATGCTCAAAACTGAACATTACATTAAAGACTATATATGTGAATGTATACAATGCTGATAAAAATTTTAAATGTTTATCACAATAAATAGTAACCGAGTTTTTTAAAATTTTGTTTCTTATTCTTGTTTTTTACATTGATCTACAAGTTGCGAATTTTTAAGTTGGGGAAATACTGGCTGACATTTAAGATTCTGATGCTGACTCTTAATAACTCATTGGTGGCCTTGAAAGACTTGATCCTGCTGCTGTTCACATTCATGTTCTTTTCAGCCGTGGTCGGCACGAAGCTGTTTGGTTTCAGTTATGAGAAATGTGTGTGCAACTTAGACGAAGACTGTCAGCTCCCACGCTGGCACATGATTGATTTCTTCCACTCCTTCCTAAATGTGTTCCGGATTCTCTGTGGAGAGTGGATAGAGACTTTGTGGGACTGCTTTAATGTAGCAGGCCAATTCAGTTGTATTCCTTTTTACATGATGGTCATTTTAATTGGAAACTTACTGGTAAGTAATCCATGTTTTTAAATTTTCCTTGACAAACTGATGTAGTATACTCTAGTGTTTTCATGATGTTGATTTGTGGGATCCAGTGGTCTGTAACTGTGCTGTTCAGTATGGTAGCACCTAACCACACGTGGCCATTGATCAGTTGGAATGTGAGTGGTCTAATTTCACATGTGCCCTAAGTGAAAAAACCATCTGCTGAATTTGAAGTCTTACCCCCCACAAAAGGTAAATTAGTTCATTAATAATTTTATATTGAATTACAGTTAAAAGGATAATATTTTTATAAATTTAGTGAAATAAAATGTTAGCAGAATAATTTCACCCCTTTTTATTTATGCTTTGAATGTGGCTACTGAAAATTTGTGTATGTGATGTGCATCATTCGTACTTCTGTTGGATGGTGCTGGTTTCCAACCTCACTACTCAAAGTAGCCTTGGCATGATGTGGGTGATAGTTGCCAGTGCAGGCCTCAGACCCTATCCCAGAGCTATGGGAGCAGAATCTACAGTTTAAAAATATCCCCAGGTGGTTGGTATGCACTTTAAATGTTAAGAAGCACTTAAACATAACACCGATTATGAAACTTGGATACATATTAGGGTATTAATAAAAATATACTAATTTGGGGGACCCATTCCCAAATATTCTAATTTTATTGGTACGTGGACATAGCCTGGTCATCAGGATTTTTTGAGAATCCTTGTTTAATTAAATCGTGCAGCAAAGTTTGAGATTCACTGGTCTGTAAAACTGGTATGCATTAACTAAAAGAGAAAGCTTTCACTTTTAAATTTTCCACAATTGAAGTGGTGCTATATGAATTGAGTAAGTAGCTATTACTTCTCCTAAGAAAAGGAATGGCTTATAAAAGAAAATTGTTCTTACAGGGAAAGAAAACAGGACTCAACATTTGCTTTTTACATAAGTGATAGACTAAGTGCATTTCCCAAAAGTCTGAAAAAAAAATCATCTGTTAGACTCCATTGTACTGGTAGCCTTCCTTGTTGCTTGTGTTCACCTGGGTCATAGCTCCTGGCATACACTTATCACATTACTGCTGTGCTTCATCATTGACATACTTGTCTATCTTTCTTTTTAAACTGCTCCTTGAAAGGTGGGATCAAGACAGTTGTCTATATCAGCAAAGTCCAGAATAGTGCCCATTAAGTAAACATACTTCGATATCCTCTGTCTTTGTAGCTGTTAGTACATTTTCAACTCTAAGCAACATAAACAGCATTCTGACTAAAACAAAAATGAGCATATACATCAGCACATGTAATGCAGAACATCAGAGATTTCATTTCAGTTGACCCATATGTGCAAACAAGATCTTTAGAAACAAGTTTTTGCATAACATCTCACATCTTCCTTCTTCTATGCCTCTTATTGGCTGGTATCCTCTGTTTTGGCAAGATGGCTGCTTCTCTAAAGCTTCATGTCTTTCTATCATGTCAAGTCTAATAGAAGACAAAATTCCTATTTCTTTCCTAGAAGTCCCAGCAAGTTTCTCTTATTATCTCATTAGCTCTGAGTTAAATACTCATTCCTGAACCAATCTCTATTGCCCAGGGTGTGGAATATATTAACATATATTACTGTTATTCCACTTAGAGTTCTCTCAAAGGTAGAGATGGTGTCAATACAAACCCGAATAAGGGGATACAGGTGGTTTCCCAAATGAAATGTGTTTCCATTCCAAAAGAAAGGTCTATGACTGATGGATGTCGAGGTGAACAACCCCACCTGCACACACACAATCAAAACCAAAGAAATAGAAATGCTGAGGTAATTATGTAATTTCATTTCTTTTCTTCGGTTTTGGATTCCACCCTGTTTCTCATTTTCCTTATTCCTACTGATCAGAAACTTTAAGTCTATGGGCAGAGGCATTTCAGGATAAAGAGTTGCATCAACTTCTTCCACAGCTAATCGATTGGCCATCATATTGCTTGGCTTCCTAAATCTTTTAAGCTTTATGGCCCTCAGTAGTCATCCAGTTGTGGGGCATTATGATGACAGTCGAGTAAATACAAGGTAAAAATGCAAGGAGAGAATTTTTGAAGTTGTAGGTTTTTCCCACATAGTTCTAACTCATTGCACTAGAGCATTGTAATTCCACACCAAAACTACAGATTTAGTATAAAAAGAAGGTATTCAGAATTTTTAAATTTAATTTTATCTTATTTACTCAGCAAAATTCCAATAGTGATTCAGAGGCATAAGTGAAAGCCTTTAGAACCTCTTCATATACAAAAGCAAGTATCTGAAGTGCCTTTTCAACAGTGTTGAGTTATATAAAAAAATACAGAGTTCAGATCTAGGCAAACATAGGTTCAAATTTCAGTTCTATTAGTTACCAGTTAAACAACTTTGTGCATATTATACAACTGCTTAAACCCTGACAACATCTAATACGAGCATCAACAAAACAATAATACATGCCATAGGGATATTGCAATTTAAATAAAATCAGCTAGCACATTATAGATATTCATAAATGTCTTTTACTTTCTTTAGCCTTTAGAAAATTACATCTCCCACATCTACAGAATTTTAGAAGGTACCTTCCATATGTTTTGCCTGCAATTTAAGTAGTTGTCACCAAGTAAATTGTGGTATCTGGTTAAGGTCACAAAAACCAAAGAGGGATAGAAACATGAAAAGAGATAGAAAACAATGTAAAATCCAGTCGCTCTTTATTTATTTTTTATTAAATTTACCAGGGTGACATCAGTTAATAAAATTATATAAATTTCAAATGTATTATTTTATAATATATTATCTGTATATTATATTGTGTGTTTACCACCTGAAGTCAAATTCAGTTACTTTTAAAAATAAAAATTTTATCATAAAATGTATGTTATTCCATTTGTACTTATATATTTCCAAATTAAATATGTTAAGATATAATCAAAACAATATTGAAATAAAAGAGCCTTGATACATTTAAATTTTTTGAACACTAATCAGAAAAATACTTACGTAAATCTTGATTTTCTTCTTCTTCCATACTAATAATATAGTGTGGAAGAATTGAGAGTTACTCAATGCTCACACAATAGGTAGGTATCTTTGAAGTAAAAGGAGAGAGCAAATTTGAGGAGAGACTTTTGAATGTTTTGTTTTATATACATCATTTCACCTTTTACCTCCAGACAAAAGCAATAAAAATGTATTTTGAATCTCATTATAAGACTATGACTGAAAGAAAGTAACCCTGTCTACAATATAATTTATGTGTTTCCCACTTCTTTATTAATCCTCAAATTAAAGGTAGTCAAATCTCCAGCTTTAATCATTACACATCTTTCTTTTCCTTTTTAATCCTTTAAGATACTAGGCTACTTTTAATTCAGAGCACATCGAACAGAGCAGAAGCATTTTACATTGTTTAAAAGTTCATTTGTACCACAGTTCCAGAGTACTTTGAACTTTATATTCAGCCTTTTAACATTGCTATTATATAGGTATTTATGCATGTATGTGTGTGGGGATCATATGCATTTGGAGGTGTGTATGTATGCCTACAATATAAGAAAGTTTAGATTGCAAACTCTTAAAAATATAATTGTTGTGGCATAATTTTTACTTGTCCAAATTCTGGCACAGAATCTATTCTTTTATTTACTCTAATTAATTAATTAACTTTCCAACAAATATTTATTTGTAACTCACATTGTGCCTAACACTGCCCTAGTCCAGTAAACTTAAGAGAAAATGTGGTTCCTGGTCAGATGAGGATTATAGTCCTGACACTTTTACTGAACACCCTTGCCTTACTTGTCATCATGCCTAATACTTAACAAACAAAGGAGGGAAAAGAAACAACCAACTACTTTAAATTGTATTTGGCCTTTCTCTTTTATATCCAGAACTTACTGTCCTTTGAAAATGATAGAGGTGTTAATAGTGTAGTTTCTATAAGGGTCATAGAGCTCCTCTTCACATAATCTGTAAGTAAGCCTTGTTGTCAAACAAAATCTAGAATGAGAACAATTATACAAATCTCTGGGGTTTTAGCATTTGATCATTGTATTTCCAGTTCTGCTTTTGTTTCCTTTTTTTTTTTCAGTTTGCCTTCTGAAACTCTGTCATTGTAGGGTATAGAAAACACGTGATTGTTCAGATAATTTCACCTGTAAGAAATTTTCGATTTTGAGCCATTTTGTACTCTACATTCTATTGCTACACCAAAATATGGTTGAGGTTAAGGTTATGTATTTGATGACATTAGTATGTGCAATAACATTTTGATTTTCCCATATAAGTCTTATTTGAAATTTATCTATTCTCATGTATATGAAAATACAGTTACAGAGAAGTAAAAGTGGTCCATTAGGATTGAACACCACGTGGTGGGCAGTTCATATTTTCTCAGGTGTGTGCATGAGAAAGTAATTATCAGAGTATCTGAGAACTTCATCTCTTCACATAGACCCAGTATTCTGAAAGAAGTTTTAACAAATGAGTGTTTGGAGTTTTTTATATACTTATTTTACCTTATATACACATAGATTGTCAGTATAATTATTTTAATAGTAGATCCTAATGTGTGAAGAAATCAGAAACACAGGCAGGAACGACTTCTGTGAGTTACATATACAGCAGTGCCTCCAATAACGTCATTTCACGCCATGTCATTTCGGCCACCCACCTATGACCCTGAAGTGGAATAAGCAAGTTGGAAAATAATTGTCTTATTTGTATTAATGTTTCTTAAATGTATGTGTAGCTCACATTTATTTCATTGTTTAATATTAGAAATGTTTCAGGCCTTTATTCAGAAGTTTGGTGATGTTTTGTGACCAGAAATATGCTGTAAGAACTTAGCTCTTATTATACCAATTAGCCTGCGGTGAAATTGGATTTGTTACATGTTGTTTCCCTTAAAGTCACAGTTTCCAAGGATCTGTGGACGATGTTAAATAAGGACTTGTGTGTGTGTGTGTGTGTGTGTGTGTGTATGTCATTTGAACATGTATGCATGTCATTAAAACATTGCCCTCTAAAAGTAATATGTAAAGCATAAAATTAACAATCTTAAGCTCAAATATCTGAAGAGAGGAGAGGAAACTTCCATAATAGGCAAAATGCTCAAATTATCACTTTAAGCCTAAGAGAATAATCAATATGAATCTTCAACACTAGAATCTAAAAATATCATCTATACACTACAATTATAAAGAGGATAAAAATCTGATTCTCTGGAAACTGAACATGCTTTGATCATATTTCTCAGTGATAATAAAGATCAAAATATAGACTCTCCCTGAGTTTGAATAACTTGCAGGTGTTAGTAATACTTCTATCACTCATCTCTTTCTTATTTGACCAAATGTATTACCACAAATAGTCAATTAACCTATCCAATCCTGTGCTCATATGACTCAATACAAATTAGATGTGGGCCCCAGAACCAGGAATAGCTCTCTCTCGGTGAGATTCCTTATGGGTTTGCAGAACCCATGAGGATGTCATTAGCCCTCTTCCTGGGATGGGGCTGAAGTGAAGTCAGACCCCTGGAGCAGCAATTCATTTTCTCACCTGGGGAGAGGCCACTTGGCTCTGTGAAAAAAAACGAGCTTTGGAATATGACAGACTTGAGTTCCATGTGCATGATCTCTGATATTTGCTGTCTGTAAACATTGCCTTTTTCCTCTATAAAATAGAAACAAATATTTCATACATATTTCAGGTAGATGAGTAAGAACCGAATAGTATGGTAATTCATATGATTTTCAAATCTCAGTTCAGCCTTTTTAAAGGACTTTTTATTGTTTAAAAGGAAACAAAAATGAGATGCATTTCACCTCATTTGCCTCATTTACTTCTTCATTTAGATACTTTACCTGTTTCTGGCATTGGTGACCTCCTTTAGTTCATACAATGCTACAACAATTGAAGAGAATGATGAAGCAAAAAATCTCCAGCGTGCAATGGCAAGGATTAAGAAAGGAATACATTATGTGCTTTCTAAAATATTATGTAAAAGACAAAGTGTTCCCAAGGACACAGTGGACAGTGCAAATGATATATATGTTAAAGAGAATATTTCTGACCACACCCTTTCTGACTTGAGCACCACCCAAGATTTCCTCAAGGACAAGGAAAGAAGCAGTGGCACAGAGAAAAACACAATGACTGAAAATGCAAATCAGTCGCTTATCTCCAGCCCTACTGTCTCTGAAACTGTACCAATTGCTTCAGGAGAATCTGATGTGGAAAATCTGGATAATAAGGAGAGTCAGAACAAGTCTGGTTATGGCAGCAGCAAAGAGGTAAGATATTTAATATTCTGATTGCTTATTATTGATTTATGGTATTGTTGATAAGAAAGTGAATCAACACTGAAGTTCCAGAGTTAGATTACTTACTCAACCTTAGCAATAGCACTCTTTGCTTCTGATTTTATGCTCCTGATTAAGTTTCTCAAACTTTCTGAACTTCAGCTTACAGATGAGGATAAAAGTGTATCTATTTCTAAGGGAAGGTAGAAAAATTAGGAACAATAGTTAAGTAGTGCATACAATGCCCTGTATAATAAGCACTTTGTAAACATTAGATAATATAAATGTAGAATCTTATAAATTAATAAGCAGACAATGTGGGGTGATGAAAGGCATACTAACAAAAACTGTTTTCAAAATCAATATGTATTACTGGAGATATCATTAAACTCTCAGGCATCCTTAAAAGGTGAGATTGGACTATAATAGTAGTCCAGTACCTTAGTCCAGCTAAGATACTTTCTTGCTTGCTAAAATTTTAAGATTCTTGTCAGTTTATTTCAGCAACATGTAACTTATGTATTAATGATTGAATTGGACTAAAAGAATAGAGAGAAATCAGCAGTTTGATCTGCATTATAAACTTCTGAACAAAAAAGAAGACATTCAAAGAAGGGTAGATATTGCTGTTCACATGTATACAAATACTCTACTGTATACAGTTCTAGTGTCTTCATTTGCAAGCAGCTTACCGTCTTAGTAGGAGATGTAGTTTAACAGAAAACTGCATCTACATAGATCACAACACACTGTAGGCTTCTTGCATTGGGCCTCACTAGGGACTCATCTCAGATTACTCATAGACACTGGGGAGGGAAGATCAAAGAATGTCTCTTTCTAGGTCCCAAAATTCTCTGGCACCACCTTGTTTTCCAAACCTTTTCTGGCTTGACAGCTGCTCCGGGCAATAATTGTGAAACTGGCATTATAGTAGAAGTCAAGTTTCAATTTTCAAAGTCTTTCCAGCTCTTAGTGAAGTTATCTCTGTTTTGGAGAAACTTTCACTCTGTAGCATACCCATTCTTGGTTTCATTTCCTTTAGTTGAGATCATTATGAGACAATAGGGAAAATTCCTCTCCAGCACAATTCTGTATCTTCACTTAAGACTTTGATGACCATCTATCTTTAGGTAAAATTGCTGTTTGTCACAGCATATCATGTCAAGATGTTCTGGGAAACCCCTTTCCAAATCTCATTAGAAAGTCTGGGATATAAAAATGTAAAGGAAAGAAGGAATTAAATATGATTGTAAATATTGTTACAGAAGTTGTAATTTATTTCTGCATAATTATTTAGTCCTGTTGATTGCTTAACTACTCATAGATTTGTTCACTTATTTGTATGTTCAGTTATATGCTTAATTTAATTAGACACTTTCCAGATTACATAGGCCATGAATATTTAGGATCTTAATTTACCAAAAGCCAAAGAATAAACTATAAATATCACATGTGATTTGATAATTTAGAGATATATACTATTTTTTAAAGATTTTATTTATCCATTTCTAGAGAGAGACAAAGGAAAGGAGACAGAGTGGGAGAGAAACATCAATCAGTTGCCTCTCACCCACCCCCAACTGGGGACCTGGCCCACAACCCAGGCATGTGCCCTGACTGGGAATCAAACCAGCGACCTTTTGGTTTGTAGGCCATTGCTCAATCTACTGAGCCACACCAGCCAGGGCCAGAGTTATATACTCCTAAATCTTTGGTATTTAAACTTTCAGCCTTGTTGATTATAAGTATTTAACTATATAAATTTTATAAAAGTAACATCAGACTTTACATTGGGTTTTATAACTTTCACAAGGTCACAACTGATCATAGTCATATTCTCATGCTATTAATCAGCTGCTACAATAAATTATTTATAACTTTGAATGTTAATTGATTTATTTATAAATTTAAAATAATGTATAATAAATAGAGATTGAGGAAAAATTACATCAAGAATTTTATATGCAATTAGTTTGAGACCTCTAAAAACATATAAATATAAGGTATAAAATTTTCAATTATCAAATGCCCAAATATTATATAATATTTATTTATTTATTGTCTACTTTGAAAACTGCATTGCTGTAGCCTTTAGTTCATCAGAAATAAAGATTTAAGATAAATGAAGTAATAAAATAATTTATTTACTTAATAGTAATATTCTGCTTTTATATTTTAATTTAATTATTTATTTTTTATTGTTTATGCTATTACAATTGGTCCGGCTTCTTTTATCTTTTTCCACTTCCACCTAGCTCCACCCTTTCCCCTCCCTCCATCAATCTCCATATCGTTGTCTGTGTCCAGGGGTCATGCATAAATGTTCTTTGACTCACCCCTTCACCATCTTTCATCCAGTCCCCCTCCTCCCCTCTGGCAGCTGTCAGTCTGTTACATGTGTCTATGCTTGTATTTCTATTTTATTCATTAGCTTATTGTATTCATTAGATTACACATATAAGTAAGGTTATGTGGTATTTGTCAATATGTAGCAGTAAAAAAGAAGAAACTTTTACCCATTGCAACAACATGGCCTGAAGAATATTATGCTAAGTGAAATAAGCCAGTCAATGAAAGAAAAATACCACATGGACATATTTTTTTAAAATTGAGCACTATAATATATTACTGACAATTATCATTAAGGTTTAAGCAAACAAAAGTCCTAATTATATTTCATTGATACTTCTTGTGCACAAGACAGAGAATTAGGTCAAAATATTTATAAATTCTTTTTTACATAATCTATCTAAAGCTTTCCTTATTTTTCAAGAAATAATTGTTTTGCTTCCAAATGTTTCAAATACTTAATTTTTAAAATTAGAAAATAATTTTTAAGCTATTAACTTTAGGATTTCAGTAATTTTAAAGGACGGTATGCTCTACATTCACTTTAAGTAAAGCAAAATAAAGCATTTTAGAAGATCATTTCAAGTCATTTCAAGAAAATCATTCCAAGCATGTCACTTGCATTGTTAGTACATGTACAAAGTCCTGAGTACCTTACTGTTGCCAGGCTTGAACTTCAGTCAAGAACAGAGCCAATCTTTGCAACTAACTTCTTTCCATTGGACTGGTACCACTTTCTCATGTCTTTTCTTGACCTTATTCCTTGTACCATTTCTTCATTTCATTTCAAGATAACATCACATGAATCTTGTCCTATGATGACATATATATGTACATGTTTAGAATGGAATTTATAATAAATACTAAGTATACTTGTCTACCCATCTTTAACATAAAGGGGTAATTTATTCCGATGTTACTCATTACTTGAAATAGTATACTAAGACCTTATGAATAACTTCAGGAAAGTTTTGGAACTCAAACAGTTTTGAAAACTGGAGATAGCCTATACATTATCTGGGAGGACAGCGTTATTAACTAAATGTTACATTTAATCTGAAATTATTTTATCTTAAATTAATTTTTAAAAATAATTTTTAAAACCATCAGCTCATTAAGATATATACGCACTTTAACATCAATCATGAACTTGGCCCAATAATGGTCTTTGTGTGCATAATTTTTCTTATTTCTAAAAGTGAAGTAAACTTTAACTACAATGAGTAAATGGAACTGGATTCACATTTTTGGTGGGACTTTACTTTTCAGAAAGTAAAGCCATCTAGCTCATCTGAATGCAGTACAGTCGATATCGCTGTCTCTGAAGAAGAAATGATCTATGAACATGAAAAGCCAAAGCATCGTAAAAACAGTAAGAGAAAAGTTTCCTGGATTATTATATTGAAATTAGACTAAATTTCATTTCTAATATAAACTATTAGATATATTTTTAATTTTGGAGAACTTATTAATTTGCTTGAGGAATACACACTGTGTGTGCACACACATGGACAACTGCCCACATGAATCCTGATAGAAAGTTAAAATAAATGTCAAGAAAAAGTCAACATTTGGAAAAAAGGAAAAGAGCCTATTTCTGAGGGTGTCTAATATAGTAGTATGGGCTCTGGAATCAGGCAGCTTGGGTTCAAATCCCAGTCTTTTATTTTTACTTCCCTCTCTCTGACTCACTTCCTAATGTGTACACTGAAGATAATGATAAAACTTACCTTATTGTTTAAAAAGGTTATGTGTGTATGTAGTTCTTTGCCTCTTGGAATGGAGTAAACATTTAAATATTCATATGAAAACATCTTACAATTTTCATAGAAAAAATCTTGTAATTGTGATATATTTTGCATACCACATGAATATTAATAAATATATAAGACTTCACTAGATATGTAAGATATATCTCTTGATAACTTATAATTAAAGTTAATTTCCTAGAAAGATTAACAAATGACTATAAGGTCTAGACATTTGAAATCATGGAGATCTTCAAAATGGAAACTGTTAAATGCTTATAGTCAATAGACTATAGCATTTAGCATTATAGACTATAATCAAATTCTTATAGTCAAAATAAGAATCTGCTCTCAGTAGCTTGAGTTGTAGACCTTGTATCATCCAAAACAAAGAAAGAAATATTTCCTATTTTTTTAACCAAAGATGTATAAATTGACATTAAATAAAATTCTGAAATAACTCAACCCACCTTCATTTCCTCATTTTCTTACAGGCTAATCATTCCATTATCCTTAGGTTTCCTTATGCTAACTCTCTTGACCAAAAGCTAGAGTCCAAATCCCATGCACATATACCCTATGCACAAAGTACTCCATAACCCAGGGCTGCTCCTTAAAGAATCTCAAACAAGATTCCTATTTCCAATGCCATCTAATAACTGAAATTAATTTAACTGACTTAACTGATATTATACCTTTTAATAGTTCATACATGTTTGTAAATCTAAATGGGAATCTTTGTTTTGCCATGTGAATCTTCAGAGAATAAAAGTTCCAGGCATTATACCAAAATGTGATATTCAGAAGATGTTGTATGTGTGTATTTTTATGTGTGTTCAGTATAGCAAGGGTAAAAATCAAATGTTTTTAAGTCAGAGACTACCTATATTACATTCTGTAAATAAATAATTGAGATGGATACTGGCCAGCAGTGTCCATCACTGCAGATGCTTGTCAAAATATGAGAAAAACATACACATGGACAACCAAGTACTGGGAAGAAATAGGTACAAAACGGCCACTCTCTCTCTAGTGGAGAACACCCCGTTTTCCTGCCCAAGCAGGCTTTTATTAAGAATACAGATACAGTTTGTGAATTATAGTCTAACAGGGAAGATAAAACAAGTAGTTAGCTTTCAAAGTGGCTGGTAGATTTCCTGCTGGGATTCTGGGCTGAGATTTTGGGGTTTTATCATTTAAAAAGACTACAGGATCTAAAAGGCTAGTTTTGCTTCCTGCCTGTGCCTTCATATTCTAATTAAAGAGCATCCTCCAGCAAGCAGATCCCACAGGATCTTTCATATTCTATGTCCCAGGCCTAATTACCCCGGGGATCCACCAACTCTGGTCTGGACTGCACTGCCCCTGTTATTTCTGCAGGCCTGAGTTGGGCAGAGGAGACAAAGGCAGCCAGGAGACTTGGATTTTTCACAGCTAAGAACAAGGACTCAGGCTTTGACAAAGCCAAGGGGGCAGGGGTTGATGTCCATTACCCCTTCATTTCCACAGCCCCCCAAGTCCTTCCCTAAGGCCTCCACGTGATCATGCCTGTCTTAGGCAATTCCCCCCTATGAGAAATCTTACCCATCATTGGCTAACTAATCAAGCATCGGGGACCAACTCACAACAGGCAGCATTCATGCCACGGAAATAAGTTTTGTCTCCTTGGTGTCCCTTGGTCTAGAGGTCTCTCACTCAGCCTAAGTCACAGAGGGTTACAGCTTCCTGAGACCACGCAGGGCAAACCCCAACAAATAATTGAGAGTGTATGGTAGAAATTTTGGGATTTTTTTTCATGAATTTCCAAGATTTTTCTTCTTAACAGTTTTATTCTTGACAGGTTATGAACAAAGATCTTCACCAGGTCAAATCAGTAGCGAATCCAAGAGAGGAAAAGTTTGGCCAAACATAAGGAAAACCTGCTGTAAGATAGTAGAAAACAGTTTTTTTAAATGTTTCATTGGCCTTGTCACTTTGCTCAGCACAGCTGCTCTGGTAAGTGAGAATAGGTAGATTTTTATGGTAAAAGTATGTTAGAAGTCTGTTAATTTATAAAGTCACCATACCAAATTAGATTCCCCCAGAATACTTATTATAGCACCAGAGTTCATAGTCTGTGATTTTAGTTTTGAAAGACATGCATTATTAAAAAAATATGAATGACAGTAGGAAAAAGGAATGTTAACTAGATAGGTAATTCTCCTTATTTTAATCAAGTTTTATATAAAAGGCAAAGTGTAGGCTTCTAGTCAAGAAGAGACAGCATAGGTAAATGTGGTACATCCTTCTACAACCACATCAAAATTACAAGTAAACTAAAGAAAAACCATCATTCAGCTGACCAAGAAGCCCTACCACTAAGGATATAAAGAAGAAGCCATACTGAGAACTGGTAGGAGGAGACATGGAACAGGCTGATCCCACATCCACGTGTGGCAGAAAAAAATCAGGAGGGATATCTTAGCTGCAGAGGTCATGCTTGAGAAGCCAGGAGTCCCAGCTCCATACCAAGTCCCCCAGCCAAAGGTTCCAATGTTAGCAAGAGAAGTCCTTGTAATGTCTGGCTGTAAAACAGCAGCCACTGTGGCTGAGTGGAACAGAAGCTCTTAGAGTCCAAGGTGTTCCTCTTAAAGGACCCATCCTCTTCAAGGATCCATGCACAGATTTTTCACTCACTTGCTCTGAGCTCCAGCACTGAGGCAGCAACTCAAAAGGTGCCAGGGACATATGAAGAGGAACTGAATTCCTATGCATCAGGACATGAGTTGGAGGGGCAACTTTCTCCCCGATAGAAGTGCTGGCATTGGCCATTGTTCCTTTTCAGAGCACTCCCCACACAGAGTCTCCATCAACCTGGCTATCACTGTTTACCCTGCCCTGGTAATTCCCTGAGACGCCACGCCACCCAACCTTTGGGTGCATCCAAGCTGTTTCTAGTGGCTTTTTCATATGAAAGACCTGTCTTGGTTCATGCTTAAGACTTGCCTAAAATCTCTCAAACAAGCAACATCTGGCGTCCATGAACCATGTGCCTCTCACTAACTGGCCCCCAGGACCAGAACTAGCAACAGCTGACCTTGGTTCACAGTTGACATCTTTGGGCACCTTCAAGCCCAGCCACAAGTAGCAGCCACATGCAGATTGCTTTGTAGCTCATTGAAGATGGTCCCAGGAAGAACACAGGCAGTACTGACCTTGGTCTGCACCTCCCTGGAGGATCCAGAGCCAGTGCACCTGGTAGACAACTTCAGACCACATCAAAGCACCACCCAACCACTTCCACAAACAACACACACAAAGGGTGGACTCACCAGGTACAAAAGCCTCAATGAAGGAAATCCTGCTCTGTGGGATCAGCTGCTACGCTGTTGATCCTGCATACTGGTTGAAGGTAATCCTTCCAGCTGATCAGCCTGGGAATAAATCCTTCCCATTGATGTACCAACAACAATCAAGGCCCAACTACAATAGGAGGGTGCATTCAGCCTCATGGGGGGTACAGCTGGAATGCCCAGATCAGGTAAATGGCAAGCTTGTTCCACTGGAACCTTCAGGATACCTACTACATACAGCCACTCTACCAAGCCTGGGCACATAGCAGCTCTATCTAATACATAGAAACAAACACAGGGAGGCTGCCAAAATGAGGAGACAAAGAAACATGTCCCAAATGAAAGAATAGAACAAAAATTATGGAAAAGAACTAAACAGAATGGAGACCAGAAATTTACTGGATATAGAGTTCAAAACACTGCTGAAAAAGTATCCTCAGTGAACTTAGAAGAGTAGATGAATTTAGTGAGAACTTCAACAGAGATAGAAAACAAAAACAACTAGAAAACATAAAATAGAATCAGAAATGAAGACTACATTAACAGAAATGAAGACTACATTAACTGAAATGAAGAATATATTGCAAGGAATTGAGAATGGAGTAGATGAAGCAGAGGATCAAATCAGAGATATGGAAGATAAAAAAGTAGAAAACACCTGATCAAAACAGCAAAAAGGGAAAAAAATTAAGAAAATGAGGATAGTATAAGAAACCTCTGGGATAGCTTAAAGTGTACTAACATTTGCATCTTGAGGGCACATGAAGGAGGAGAGAGAAACAAATTGAAAACCTATCTGAAAAAATAATGACAGAAAACATCCTTAACCTCATGAAAGAAGTAGACACACAAGTCCAGGAAGCACAGAGAGTCCCAAACAAGATGAGTCCAAAGAGGCTCACACCAAGACACATAATTAAAATGCCAAAGGTTAAAGATAAAGAAAGAATGTTAAAAGCAGGAAGGAAAAAAGCAGTTACCTATAAGCGAGCTGCCATAAGACTGTCAGTTGTTTCTCAACAGAGGCTTTGCAGGCTGGAAGGGACTGGCAAGAAATATTCAGAGTGATGAAAAGTAAGGACCCCACAAACAAGATTACTCTACTCAGCACAGCTATCATTTAGAATCAAAGAACATATAAAGGGCTTCCCAGGCAAGAAAGAAAAAAAAAAAAAACTAAAGGAGTTTATCACCACCAAACTAGTATTACATGAAATGTTAAAGAATCTTCTTTAAGAAAAAGAAGATCAAAAATGTGCATAATAAAATGATAGTAAGTACATATAAACAAATGAATCTAAGAAAAAAACAAAAGAAACAGAAACAGAAAAGAAAACAAGCAGAACAGAAACAGACTCATAGGTACAGAGAGCATTTTAATGGTTGCCAGCTGAGAGTCTTTGGAGAAATTATTATAGTTTTATTTCATATTTATGTGTTTCCACTGGTGTACTTTGATTATTTCTATAGTGAAACAACCTTTGTGACATTTTCTTATATAACTGTGTGGATATCTGAAAACATTAAAAAAATCTCTAGTCTGTTATTAGCAAGTGCTGTATATCTGTGAGTTGGCTACATGGAATTAGAGTAAGAGCCACATCAGATGTGACTGAAGTTTCTGCCTCTTACATTAAGTTTAACTGAATTGGATCACTATTTACAACCATTATGAGATTAAATTCAATTTCTGTAAGAAGTAATTGTAGAGCCAAATAATGTCTGTTACAGGCATAGAATCAGAAAATGATACTTAGGGACTATATGAATAAATCCAAGCAAAATTAACCAGCCCTTGAGACTATAACCTATGACTTTGCTCACCATCTGCTTACTAGAGATGGTATTCCACTCCCTTCCATGCCAAAAGGCATTTTAGAAATTATATGTACACTAATCCTTAATTTTTTCCCATAGGCTTTTGAAGATATATATATCGATCAAAGAAAGACTATTAAAATCTTATTAGAATATGCTGACATGATCTTCACTTATATCTTCATTCTGGAAATGCTTCTAAAGTGGATGGCGTATGGTTTTAAAGCCTATTTCACTAATGGCTGGTACAGGCTAGACTTCATGGTTGTTATTGTACGTATTTAAAAAATAATTTAAGCTATTTGATTTGCTGATTCTTTTTTGCTCTTACTTTTTTATGACTCCATTTGCTTGTATCTTCCTTTTGTTCTCTCTTTGTACACTTCTAATCACCAACATTCCATGTTTTTTCATTTGTAATGTTTAATATTTATCCTTGTCTTTTCATTCTAAAATTAACAGTTCTGCACTTATTTCTTTCCTGGATTATTCTAACAGTCAAGTGTGGGAGGGCTCCACCCACAGGGCTCTCCAGACCACCACAGATGAGAATCAGTCTACCAAGACATGATCTGCTTGGGGAGAAAAGGTGGCCAGTCTCTCAAAGGAGAAGGGCCAGGAGCCTGTTCCTCAATGGGCTTTTACTGGGTTTAATTTGCATAGGAATACAGGGTGTATACATAAAGCTCATCAATCATTGTCAGGAAGTAATGATCAAACAATAGATAACATTCAAAGAACTCTGATGGCTTGTTTTGAGTCAGGGTCAGATAGTTAAAGGGCCATAAAACTTTGGGGAAACAAACTCATTTCAAGCTTGGTCCCTTATCATTTAAATTGAGGGTTTTAGCAGAGTAGGTTTCATAGGATTTTATGCATTCTTTCTTAGGCCTCATCACCCCAGGGAACCCACCCATACCAGCACAGGGGAGCACCCACCTCCAGCATTGTTTCAGACTTAAGCTAGGCAGGGTAAGTAAGGCAGCCAAGATATTAGGAGACTTCTTGCAGGCAGAATGAGGACTGAAGCTATGTCAAAGCTGAGGGGTGAGGGTCCATTATCCCCTTTTCCTGTAGCCCCTGAAGTTCTTCCCTGAGGGCCCCTTCGTGACCATGCCTGTCTTAGGTCATCCCTCCTTTGGGGAATCTTACCTGTCATTGGCTAACCAGTCATGCACTGGAGGCCAAGCAAGGTGAAGTAAAAGGGCAGAGGCAGGACCCCTACAAGGAAGATAAGCTTTGTCTCCTTAATGGCTTATGGTCCCAAGGTCTTTTTACTCCCTTTTAGCCATGGGGGTTTCCCAACAATCAAATATGTACCCACTGCTAACAAGACAGACTTATTATGCAATATCTTGAAAATATCAGCATCCTTAAACATTTATAAATTTTGATATTATATATTCAAAATGAGACTAGTCATCATTACCTGCACCAGTATCACACTGATCTAAGCAACCAAAAATGCTCATTTGGATCACTGCAATATATTCCAAAGTGCTATTCTTGCTTCCACCTCTGCACATTTTCATTCTGTTTTCCACATAGCAATCATGTATATTTTACTGTTGTAAAATGGAAGTCAGCTCAAGTCACTTCTCTTCTTGAAACCCTCCAGTAAATGCTATGTCTCACTCAGAATAAAAGTCCTACAAGTCTCTACATAATCCAATCTTCTCTCCCACCACTCTCCCTTTCCCCATCTTGGTCTATGTGCCACAAGCTGACCTTCTTAAGGCACCTCATATATGCCAAGGTTGTGTTCATTTAGTGCCTCTGCACTTATTCTTCCATCCGCCTGGAAGTTTTGCTGGCTCACCTCTTTTATGTCTGCTTAAATGAAACTTTGAAGTTAGGTCTTTCCACATTACCTTATTTAAAAATGCAACCACTACAATACTTCCTTTTCCTCTCTCTGCTTTCTTCATTTCCAAAGCACCTACTAACAGTATATAATTTATTGATTGATTTTACTTATTGCTTTCTTCCCCCAGTGAAAGATGAGCCCCATTAAGGCAGATGTTTCCCCTCAAATTGGTTCTGTCCTTATCCCCTATTTTTAGAATTATTTAAGTCACATGATAGGTATTCAATACTTTTGCTGAATAAACAAATGGCTCCCGATTCTATAAGCAATGATTGAAGCATCTCAGTCTATAAATAATAACTTAAAATATCTGACCTCTGTCTTCTAAATTAACTCTTTCAAATTAACCTTCGACTACACCTAAACCAAACTGCAACTCACCTTCCCTGTTCTTGTGCCCATAGTTCACCATGCTTAGGTAAATGATACCCTTATTCAAAGGCTACTTCAAGACCTTCTCTTTAATATAGGAGAAAAAAATTTTTTTCATCATGTTGCCTTGTAAATACAGGAAATATGAAGGCACAATAAAAGTTAGTCTTAATTCTACCACCTTGCTCAATTTCCATTAACATTTATTAACCTCAAATCATTTTTATGCATATACTTACTTTAAAAAATTACCTTACTATGTTTCTGTACTTTGTACTTGGACATAACAATATTCACATCCTTCTTGATGGCTCTCCACTAAAATCTAATTCTCTATATTGTGTTAACTATTTGTGTATAGATTTATATGTGAGTATATTCCAAATTTTGTTTTAACAAACATGTTGTATACTATTACTATATTGAAAATAACCATGACGCTGATTTTATTTAATTTCAAACTAAAAATGGATATAATTATACACAGTATCAAATATATAAATTTTTTTTATTTCAATAACATGTATTCTCTCAACCAGAAAATTTTTTAATCTTTTTTTAAGTGATCTTAACACAAAATGATTTTCTTATGCTTTTCTATATAAGTCATTGTTAAGATATACTGAAATACATATTAAAGCTTTTTTGCATATTTCTTGGTAGGCTTGGACTATGTATCCCTATGTAATAAATGAAAAGTTCCTTTTATAGATTGTTTTGGTTAAAGTTAAAATTAAATTCTATTAATTTTTTTTTTATTTTCCTCTATCTAGGTGTTTTGTCTTAGCTTAATAGGCAAATCTCGGGAAGAACTAAAACCACTTACTTCCATTAAATTCCTTCGGGCGCTTAGAGTTCTATCTCAGTTTGAAAGAATGAAGGTAAGAGGAAAGTTTGTAAACTAATCTATAATTTTAATGTAGGATTACCAAATTTTTCAGATGTAAACTTTTGCGATTTTCTCATTTATATTTTTGACAATACTAATATAAAAACCTTATATTCTGCTAAAGATAAAAAAGGAATATTAGCTACGCTTATGCTTATTAGGATTTTAGGTCTTCGTTGCTTATAAGATATGAAAAGTAATAAAAATAAGCAAAAAAAAAATAGTTGAGAGAAAATATTTCTTTTTTTAGTCTTTATTGTATTTTCCCACTACCATTTAGTTCCCTTATACCCCCTCCTCCCAGCAATCACCACACTCTTGTCCATGTCCATAAGAGAGAGAAAATATTTCCAAAAGTAAAACCATTCTAATCCACATGGATATATGTATGAGTATTAATAAAATGACCTGAAATTAAAAATTTAACTGTCAGCAGTTGAAACTTTAATCAGTTGGCTAAGTTTTAAAATTACAAGAACATTGTATACACTAAATAGTTATTTACTAAGTAAAATTAAAAATAAATTTGCTTTTTAGAAGTCACACATCATGAATTGTGAATTCTTACCAGTTGTCTCTCCATCGGTCTCATGCCAAAACCCCTTCTGAGCAATGTGAGAGAAACTAATAAGATGAACCACATAAAATGGCCAATGTTCAATCTTTTGAGCCTAGAAAGGAAATATACTGTGGCTCAACCTAATAGAAAAAGCAGTCTTTGGCCACCACAAATAGTACAATTATGTAGATATACCAAGATCAATTGTATACAGAAATGACAGGAAAAGTATAATTTGACCTTTTATTTCATAATTATACTTTTGGGGTTTTGCATTTTTATTTACATATATTATTTAGCATTATCCTTTCAATTTATTATTACAGAAAACCACATATTCAATGTAGGTAGGATCCAATAAGAAAATTACTTGCTAAGCTGTATTATTTTATAGTTCGTATACTATACGTTACATTTAAACTGTCATTCATTAAGAAACCATAACACTTAAATTTTTCCACTTGTTTTTATATAAAAGTTTGAGTGATTTTTAAAAATTCAACACAGAAATATAAAAAACTTAAAATGTGAATTTTATAAAAAACATATTGCAGACATTTTAATCCTATCACCTCTATATCATATATGTGTATTCATATATGTGTATTCATATATATACACATATATAACTGGGTTTATTAAGTATATTAATTACATTTTAATATATATGCAAGAACATGATTGATAATAATATTTTTGTAATTTATATGAATCTGGTTGACTCATTATAATAGGATTTAATCCTGACTAGCTTAAAATTGTAATTTACATTATAACTTAGGAAATATTTTATTAAGAATGTTATGGAGGTCCATAAAGTAGCATTATCCCCATGGGTTTGCTTTTAAACCAAAATAAGGAAAAAATAAGCTGAAAAGTCAAATGTGGTTGGAGAGGTCTGTAAGAGTAAGATTAAAATGACAAGACAACCAAATTTCCAGCATAAATACTATTTAGTAATAGAAAAATTTCATAGAATATCCTAGGGCTATAAACTACACATGACCTATTAAGTAAAAATGTGGTGGGTGGGGGTTACAGATGGGGAGGTGTTGGTCAAAGGCACAAACTTTCATCTATACGAGGAATAAGCTCTGGAATGTCATGTGTAGCATGGCGACTATGTACAGGTGATAATATCATACTGTGTACTTGACATTTTCCAAGAGAGGAGACCTTAAGTTTTTTCACAATCACCAAAAAATAAAGTACAACTATGTGAGGTGATGGATGTGTTAATTAGCTTGAGTGTGGTAATCACTTCATAATGTATACATATATCTAATCATGATTTTGTATACCTTAAATATATGTAATTTTTATTTCTCTATTATACCCCCATGAAGCTGAGAAGCACACACATAGAGAAAAATAAACTAAAATAAATTACTTATCATTGTAAAAAATGTTATAGAATAATACCAGGGTTTTTTTCCCCCCTAATAAATAGATTTAGATACATGTTGGGAGGGGGGAGGAAATGCCCCTATCAGTGAATTGTCTGAACATAATTTAGTTTTAGAAATAAAAAAGTCTTATTGAAAACACAATTAAAAGTCAAAATATTAATTCAAGGCCAGAAAATTAAGGAATATACAAACAAGTAAGTACAGGCAAAAGTATATGTATCCAGTAATGGCTGAGGGTAGGAAAGGTTAGACTCATATAAGAGAAAATCAATGGTGCCTCAAAAAGAAAGAGAAAATGAAGTGATTCACGGGAAGGGATTCAAAAGCATGAATGCTGAGTGGAAGATAAAGAAATGGCAAAGACTGAAAATACTCTGTTGGCTATAACAAGTGGTTTATATTTGTATAGCTGCACTAGTGGGGTGATGAGAGTAAAGTTTTGATTGCAATATTAAAGAGTAAAGGGACTTAAGGAAATGGAGATGGTGATTATACACTATTGCTGTCATTCAAGTTTAGGTGGTGAATTCACATCCCAACTTTCCACTCTGGAGTGTCTGACCAGCGACAGAGTGGTTCATGAGGGGCTTTGTGATGTTGTGAGGTCTAGCTGTCTATTCCGTGTTTCTTGAAACAGTCTCCTGACTTCATTGATCTATAATTTCTTGGTCTTCTCTTATTTCCCCTGCCACTGCTTTCCTCTCTCCTTTATAGGATGTTCCTCCTGAAGGGTAGAATGCTCCCAAATTAAGTCTGTTTTGCTCTCATTTCACAGTCTGTCTAGATAATCTTATACATACACACAGGTTCACTTGTCTTGCCCATTTCACGCATAATGGTTGATAAACTTGTTCAATCAGTGAAATACTTCATTATGCTAGTATTTATACTAAACAGCTCTGTTGTTCTTTTAATGATTTTTTACTAAAACATTTTGAGAATATCTGGATTTTTAAATGTGTATTTTTAATTGAAATTTGTTACTTAGGTTATTCAAATACCAGCATGTGGCCTATTAAATCTTTAGAGATGGCCTTTTTTTTTGTTATTTCAATATGAGATCACATTAATTAGTATTTCTAATTTAATAAAAATACTTTCACATTTCTTACCTAAAGTTTACATGTTTGCTTTTTATATGCCAGGTGGTTGTGAGAGCTTTGATCAAAACAACTTTACCCGCTTGGAATGCGGTCCTGGTCTGCCTTATGGTCTGGCTGGCCTTTAGCATCATGGGAGTACACTTATTTGCTGGCAAGTTCTATGAATGCATTGACCCAACAACAGGAGAAAGGTTTCCTATACATGAAGTCAGTAATAAGAGTCAATGTGAAAGTCTTTTATTTAATGAATCCATGCCATGGGAGAATGCAAAACTGAACTTTGATAATGTTGGAAATGGTTTCCTTTCATTACTTCAAGTAGTAAGTATGTTCTTGATTTTATTATCTACTATATGTTCGTCCATATTGCAGGTAAACATAAGGAAAAAAGTGGAAGATTAATAGAACTGGTAATGAATTATTTCAGCTATTACTTGTTAGCAGATACATATTATGAACAAATAAGTTCATTTAGAGAAATGAAAGTGAAAGAGTTTCTGTTCTTTTTGGAGAAGGAAGTGGAGGTGAAGGCAGCACTGACTGAGAAAACGGCAGCTACTAGCCAAACCTGTTTCTGTCACTGATCATGTAATAGGGTCACAATTTTTGGTCCAGCTGTTTTATTTCTGCTTAGTGCTCTGAGGAATGGCTACTCAGTTACCCGACATCTGGTAGGCATGAGGAGGTGAACCATTCCTGTCTCAGTTTCTCCATAGAAAAGCACATAGAGAGAAGTTACAAGTAACTATGATACTCAGGCAGCATGTATTTATTTACTATTTCTCTATCTCTCTACCTATATTTCTTTCTTTTTATACTATTTTAAAAGAAATTTCTTATTAACTACACTTACACTAAGTAGTTTTAAATAGTTGTTAACAAACAACATAAATATAATGATGAAAATGGTAAAGATCTTAGTTTCACAATATATTGAAGTGTGGTCAGCCTTACTAATCAAATGTTTTACTGTATTAATAACAGACTGAGTTTTACTTTTTATTTGCTATGAAACATAAGATTTCCATAAACATTAAATACATGCCATTTTTATAGGCAACATTTAATGGGTGGATCGATATTATGAATTCAGCTGTTGATTCTACTCAAGTAAGTATAATATAATTTTAAAGGCATTGTTAATGTATAAGCAAACTCATTTTTGTAATTCAAGAACAGAGCACTAGCAATAACAATAATTAACAGTGTGAAAGTAAATGTTTATGCTAGGCAAAAATTAAATACAGTTTATATTGAGTATTTCATGGGCAATGAAATTGTTTCAGGATTACATAAAATGGGGTGAGCCCCAATAGGACCATTTCAAGGATTATCAGACTTCATAACAATCATTAATGCAATATAATAAACTTTGAAATCTAATGAGTAAAGAGAAAACATTGTCTCAAGTAGCATTGTTGGATTTTCTTGTCAGAAATTGTTTTATAAATCTTTTGTTTAAAAAGGTCAGTATCAATATTTCCCTTGTTTTTCACTTTTTATTTATTTTTATTTTTAAATAATTTATTTTTAGCCCTGGCTGGCTTAGCTCAGTGGATTGAGCGCGGGCTGGGAACCAAAGTGTCGCAGGTTCAATTCCCAGCCAGGGCACATGCCTGGGTTGCAGGCCACGGCCCCCAGGAACCGCACATTGATCTTTCTCTCTCTCTCTCTTTCTCCCTCCCTTCCCTCTCTAAAAATAAATAAATAAAATATTTTTTAAAAAAGAATTTATTTTTTAGTGCAGTTTTAGGTTTACAACATAAGTAAGAGAGAGGTACAGGTTATTTCCCATATATCCCCTTCCTCCACTCATGCATACCCTCCCCATTATTAACATCACTCACTAGAATGGTGTATTTTTTACCAAGGGTAAATCTACATTGCTACATAATAAGTACCCAAAGTTCATAGTTTACCTTGGGTTCACTCAGTGTGGTGCAGTCTATGGGTTTAGAAATATGTGTGATGACATGGACCCATCATTACAATGTCATATAGAGTATTTTCACTGCCCTGTAAGTCCTCTATGTTATGCCTGATTTTGCTTATTTTTTAACTTAATTTTTAGGTAGATATGCAGCCTAATTTTGAAGACAACCTCTACATGTATATTTATTTTATTAACTTTGTTATCATTGGATTATTTCTTCCTCTGACTATGCTGGTTGGTGTTATTATTGCTAATTTCAACAAGCATAAAGTAAAGATAAGTATAAATGGTTTTTGTTTCATTCAATGCCTGAGAAAATCAAACATGTTTACAAAAATGTCCTGGTTCAAATCATTGGTTTTGGGTTCAGCTTAATGTCATTTTTATTTGGTACTTAGCTAAAAAACAAGTGATGTTGCTGTGTATTGATAAATATTACTAAAATATTCATTCTGTGCATTGTTTTCTATATTCAAATATACACAGGCAAGTTTAAAAGGTAAAAATTTTATATTTCTGTGTGTATGTTCATAAATAACATGCTAAAAAATCATTGTGCATTTGCACAAATATGTGAAGTTGGAGAAAAACAAATCACACTTTTTTCTTCTCTGAAATTTTCAAAGCCTTCAGAATCATAACCAGCATAGGTATTTTCTTAGAGCAGCTTTTTATGCTAGAAGTAGAGAGAGTCATAAATTCTGATTGGGTCGCCTAAATAAGAGTGTTTGACGTGAATAAGAGAGAATGCAGAGGCAGAATCGGACAGCCCATTGGTGCCATCTCCACACAAATATTCCCTTCAAGGCTTCTACAAATTGCAAAGGCCTCAAAAGTCATCAAAGTCTGCTTATTCTAACCACAGGGACCTAATTGGCACAGGCAAGCCTCCTAACAAATCAAAGAATAGTTTTATTTTGAAGTTACAACTTTAGCTGTATCATCAAGTTTAGCCATGTGGAAAATCTTGTAAACAAACCACTCCAAGTTCCCACTAATCAGATGGGGTTAAAGAGGTCAGTGGTCAAATACAGTAAACCTTTCTAGATATTCCATTTCTCCTGCAAGAGGTAGGCCTCAGCAGACTGAAAAGTTTAAATAGGGTTGACTACCCACAGGAAAGTGCACCAAAAGATAATCACATATCAATCGCCCCCAGTGTATGTTCTACGTATGTTTTATATGGATTTCTCTGCAGAAAGTCAGGTGTGTTTATGATTTAGTTCATTGCAGTTAAGACTTTTTAAGAAGATTAAATCAATCATTGCCAAGCTTTCCAAAATGCATTTTAATATAAAGTGAAATTTGGATTAAATGTGATTAATATGTATTTTCTTTCATTTCTTTACCAAGGAGGTTCAAATATTTTTATAACAGGAAAGCAGAAAAAACAATACCATGCACTGAAGAAGCTGATGTATGAGGATTCTCTAAAATCAACACCTCGCCCAGGAGTAAGAAAACATGTCGATTTCTTTTGAAGCTTTTAAAAAAGTTCTCTTTATATATTCATCTTTTAAATAAACATGTGTTTTAAACTTGTCAACAACAAACACTTTTGACAAAAATTTTAAAAATATGTTTTTTGACAAAACTTTTTATGTCTTTTTGCTTGTTTTGACTGTATGCTATAATTCTAGTTTGGTAAACACGTAGGCCTTGATTTATTCTCCTATTCATGCTGGGAGTAAAGTTGTAAATCTAAAGCCTATGTATGTGTTTAGGTATCCTATTAATAAGACTACTACACCTTTTTCTTTACCCACAGAACAAGTTCCGAAGATTCATCTTTGACTTGGTAACAAGTCGAGTTTTTAATATCATCATTATGGTTCTTATCTGCTTCCAAGCAATAACCATTATGATACAAAGTGATGAACAGAGTGAACAAATGGACACTGCCCTCTATTGGATCAACTTCACTTTTGTTGTGCTATATGCTGCAGAATGTGTGCTGAAGCTAATCTCTTTCCATTGTAACTATTTCACTATTGTATGGAACATTTTTGATTTTATGGTGGTTGTGTTCTCCATTACAGGTAAGATTTTGTGTAGTCAGATTTTCATTTGTAGAAATGTTAATTCAGGCAAGTTCTTATAGTAAATGTCTCCTGAGACCTAGCCTCTTAATCAGCAAAAGAGGTAGAGACCCTTGTTATTTCCAACAGAAATGCTTTAAATTTTTGCATTCATGCATGTACACATGCCTGAGAGTTATGAGGCACTAAGAAATCCTGTCTGAATTAATACATAGGCTTTACTTCACAGACCACCAAGTAAATAATTACCCTTTCAGTATATTAACCTACATTAGTTTCCTAGGATGACACTAAGTATCTCTTTATCTTAACATGATAAGAACTTTCAAGCTCACATGATTTTCCCTTTCCTCTAATCTCTAACTGTTTACAACTTTCACAACAGTAGAGTGTAAGGCTTTAAAAAATGGGTCACTAGTTTTACTCTGGAGATCTCAGTCTTTTATTTAACCAATGTATTTGATTACCCTATTTGTGCATAGATATTATACTATATGCAAAGAATTCATTGATCAACATGTTAGGCATAATTTCTTTATGGCCATATTTTTATAATTTATTAAGAGATACAGAAAACTAACAGTTCATTTTACTGTGCTATCAAGGATCGGATAAGATTATGGAAGGGCTGTTACAGCAGCACATTAGTGAGGACACCTAATCAGTAACTAGAAGGCAGAGAAAACTTCACAGATGAAGCAAAAAATCAAAACAGTTACTTATTGGGTTGGAGGTAGCAAATAATCTAGGAGAAGTGTTTTAGGAGAGAAAAATTTCTTTGTTGTCTGCATCCTACAAGACACATAACAGAATGTGAGCTCCATGAAAATAGGAACAGCATTTAATGTTTATTGTCAAGTACTATTTGGTGTAATCAGCAGTAAAAAATGTGGATAAACTGTCAGCCCAGGTGTGCTTCTGGAAAATTCACTCATTCACCTAGTAGTCAAAGTAGATGAACTATTAACAGGCAAGTATAAGAAGCTTGACTGAAAGTACATGAAAGGAGTAACAGGAAGGTACCAGAGGAATGTAGAATTGAAGAGCCCTATGAGACTGAAGTGGGGGACTGAAATAGAGGCCTGGAGAGAGGAAACCACAGTCAGAGAGAAAGCTGTTTGAATCTCGGAGCTCGGAAGGCAGGTCTCCTGCCTGGGTTCAGAAGGTGGCCATCACTGTATAAGACTGAAGTAATAAATGATGGAGGTTATGAAAATGATGGAGAAATGAAAATCTGAGTCAGAGTAGAAAGTCATTAAAGCACTGTGGAGATGAGGATATAGATACACCAGGACGTCAGAGAGAGTGCCGGCATTAACAGTAACAAAGTTCAACAGAAATGTGAGACATAATCCTTCCAGATTCAGCAAACATACCATCTCATTTAGAAGCTTCATATGATTCTCCCCTCCCCCACCTCCTGAACTCAAAAGGCACCACATCCTCTCCGGGACTTCCAGCAACATCGCTTTTCATAGTAGTTATAATTTCACCTTGTTTTATAGTTGTCTCTCTCACTTTCACATAGTTCCCTCATTCACCCACCGCTGTCAGGAGAAAGTTCTAGGCAAAGACTCACTTATTCAGTTCACCTTGAAAGCTCTTAAGGGCCCAAATATTATTTATGAAATAAGTAAATTAAATTAAAATCTGTGAGTCATTGAAGTACAAATGATATATTGTAGAATTGTGCACCTGAAACCTGTATAATTTTGTTAGCCAGTATCACCCCAATAAATTCAATTTAGCAAACACTTTTTGTAATTATATTCATCAACCATGTTTTTCTGCTTTGTATTATAATTAGTTTAAATGTCTACCTCTATAGATTAGAAAGGCTTTGAGGACAGAATTCACATTATTCATCTTTGCATATTTGCACAACACCTTTATTAGGTGTGGAATAAAAGTTGCATCGAACTAAATTTCTTGATCTAATTACAATTAGAAAAAAATGACTACAGTCATATTACAGATGCATACCATCTGTGATTCCAGAAGTACTTGACACATAATACTCACAGGATGATGGTACAAAGAATTCTCTTCCAAATTTTGCCAGATACTCTGGGCATTGCTACATAGTATTTGGCCAACCCAAACTTAAAATATGTGCTAAATGCTCTATGAGAAGGATGAGTAAAATGATCTTAACATATAGAATGAAATAAAATGTAAAATAATTTACATCCCTTTAAATACCACCGAATCTGTCTAATTTTACTTCTTGCTTTATCTTTCCCACACCAGAACTATTTCTGCCTCTAGCAGGATACTACCTTGTACCTCCTCCCTTTGTGCAACTCATACTTCTCTCTCGGATCATCCACATCCTGCGTCCTGGGAAAGGACCAAAGGTGTTCCGTGATCTGCTGCTTCCTTTGATCCTCTCCCTCCCAGCATTGTTGAACATCAGTCTTCTCATCTTCTTGGTCATGTTCATCTATGCCATCTTTGGAATGTACAACTTTGCCTATGTTAAAAAGGAAGCTGGAATTAACGATGTGTCCAACTTTGAAACCTTTGGCAGCAGTATGCTCTGTGTTTTCCAAGTCACAATATTTGCTGGTTGGGACGGGATGCTCAATGCCATTTTCAACAGTAAATGGTCTGCCTGTGATCCTGAAAAAATTAACCCTGGGACTCAGGTTAGAGGAGACTGTGGTAATCCCTCTGTTGGAATTATTTATTTTGTCAGTTATATCATCATATCATGGCTGATCATTGTAAACATGTACATTGTTTTTGTTATGGAGTTTTTAAATATTGCTTCTAAAAAAAAAGCCAGGGAACTGAGTGAAGATGATTTTAGGAAATTCTTTCAGGTGTGGACAAGGTTTGATCCTGACAGGACCCAGTACATAGATTCTAGCAAGCTTTCAGACTTTGCAGCTGCTCTGGACCCTCCTCTTTTCATGGCAAAGCCAAACAGGGGCCAGCTTGTCGCCATGGATCTTCCGATGGCCGTTGGGGACAGAATTCATTGCCTTGATATCTTACTAGCTTTTACAAAGAGAGTTATGGGTAGAGATGTGAGCATGGAGAAAATGCTTTCAGAGATAGAGTCCGGGTTTATGTTAGCCAGCCCTTTTAAGATCACATATGAGCCAATTACAACTACTCTGAAACGAAAGCAAGAGGCAGTCTCGGCAACCATCATTCAGCGTGCTTATAAAAGTTACCGTTTGAGGCAAAATGACAAAAATACATCAGATATTCATATGATAGATGATGATGGGGAAGATAAAGCTACCAAAGAAGATGCCTGTTCTGATAAAGCTTAGCAAAAGTCCACTATTCAAAGCCATATCTAATTCCACTAACCACCTTTTCACTTTCTTTACATCTCTCAAAAATGTTAAAAGTTGAAGTCAGAAATAAAAGCAAAGATTAGAGAAAGTAAAGATTTCAGTTAATAATCAGTTGTTTACAACTGATGGAAGTTAAGCTTTCACAAGACTCCATGTTAAATTCAGTTTTACCCCTCTGCATTCAGTGTAATCAGACATCCCTTTAAATCACTGCAGTGAGTGAAAGTGGGTTACAATGCCACTTGATAATCCAATGCTGGTTTTCTCTATAGGATTTTCAGTGTGTGATTCTTCTGGAGGATGGGGACGTGGGGGTAGAGATTAGTAGCAAAGGAGTCTTCCTGGTATATTTTTATGTCTACTTCAACTTGATGGGATCCAAGTCCCCTCTTTCTTAATGTTGAATGGTGTTTAAAAAGCAGTATAGTGCTATAGGCCATTAAATCATGAACTTTCCTACACAGATGCCAATTGGGGGAAGAGGAAGGGCTATTTTTAGAAAGTGCCTTTGAGATCAGCCACAGAGACCTTGGGCTGAATCAAACCACATCTGAAAAAGATTGATCAGAGCCCTGTTTCTGTTTTATTTCTTCTGTTTTTGGTATGGGGAATTAGTGTTGTTTCACGGCTCTTGAATTCCTGGCTTCCCATCTCTGGCTAGTTTCAGCTATGTCAGCTCTTCAGTTGCACGTGTTTGTAGAACAAGAAGAAAAAAGGAAAATCAGTTATGACCTATACTTTCTTTATTCACATTTTTAAAAAGTGTATTTAATAAAATGATATAATAGAAAATATGTTAGTAGTCTTAAGTCTTACCTTATCATAAAACTGATGTATTTTTACCATTTATCCATAAAGTAACATTGAGTATATAAGATCTGACAAACGTATATCATAATATGAATTAGCAGAATCAAGGGCTGCCATCGTGTCTAGGGATTTTCAGTGTCTTGATCATTAGTTGGGAAACTGTGGCCAATTTGAACTACTTTGTGCTGTACTTTATGGTTCTTTATAAATAGAGAAAGAAAATGATCACTGAAGCTGTGAGAACTCTGAATTAGGAGATCAAAGTGTAAGTATGTTGGTGGGGTTATATAACATTAACATGTACAAGTTAGTTTTCGGTTACTCGGTCTTTCTGAGTTCTTGTTTTTATCTCATTACACACATAATTACTCTCCAAAATGTTTTATATCTGAAAAACTTTAAAATCCTAAACATTAATTTTCACCATTGAAATTATTTATAAAAGATTGACACAAAGTTGTTTTTAGACATGTTCATAAAAATGCAGCCACATCTACAAGGTCTGTCCAGAAAAGGTCCAACCATTGTTAATTTAATGGGAACAGTTTGTGTACCATTGATACAATCTGGCAGCCAAGGAGAGTGGACTGGAATGTGCATGCGAGAACAATGACAACTTCGCTGTACTGGTCAGTGGGGGTGGTAGACCCCATTGAGTGAGCATGTGTCCTGTGTGGCCACTGTAGTCAAAATGACTCAGTGAGTAGAGCAATGAATCTGCATCAAATTTTGCATTAAGTTTGAACATTCCTCTGGAAACTATTTGGATGATTCAGAAGGCTGCAGCTATGGGCATCCGTGACTGGCAGCTTCATCACAACAATGTGTCTACTTATCATCACATCTCATGCAGTTTTTTGGCAAAACATCAAATCACCCAGGTTATTCAGATCCCCTACAGCCCAGATTTGGTGCCCTGTGTTTTCTGGCTTTTCCCAAAATTAAAATCACCTTTGAAAGGGAAGAGCTTTCAGATTGTCAATGAGATTCAGGAAAATATGGCCATGCAGCTGATGGCAATTGGGAGAATTGTGTGAGGTCCCAAGGTGCCTACTTTGAAAGGGACTGAGGTGTCATTGTCCTATGTACAATGTTTCTTGTATCTTTCATTTTCTTCAATAAATTTGTCTATTTTTTAATATTTATGTGGCTGGATACTTTCTGGACAGAACTTGTAGATAGTTTGAGATTCTGAAATTTATTCCTTTTGTATGAAGATTGTTTTAAATGTACCTACAAAGTCTTAAAAGGTTCAATGATAAACTATGTATACTGTTGACTTAAATGACAAGCTTTGAATATGTTGTATGACATTCAATGCCATTTAAATATTAGCAATTGTGTTTTATTATGAACGCATGATCTTGAGCCTTAACTATCATAATCTAACTATTTTTGCTCCTCAGAAATGTATTAATCTTACCAAGATGCCTTTGGGGGATGCTCTAAGCAACTGTAATTTCAGGATTTTTTTTCTTTCTCCCCCCATGCTTCATCATGTATGTGATGGAGACCAGAAGGAGTCGGTGTTAGCCTGGTGACATGGTGACAGCTGGTGCTTTATTTAAGCTTATCAGTTTTCTATCCCCTGGAAATGCTTTCATGTGGAAACTGCTTTGGATATGTAGACTGAATCTTAACTTGCTTCTGTAAATTCTATTAAGACCACAAACTGATTTTAGTTTGAAGCCTATGTCTTTTATTTGTAAACTGTGTTTGCCACTAACCTACCAAAATTGTGTGAAGAATTATTTTTAACAAAGTGGTACAATATATTCTAATTTTTAAATACTGTAGAGAATAATAAATACAACCTGTTAACCACATTAAGCTTTGTTTATTTTTTTTGATAAGTCAGATTGGCAACTTTCAATAATAAAAACTTTTTTCTGTCTGGCATAGCTCAGTGGATTGAGTGCAGCCTGTGAACCAAAGTGTCACAGGTTCGATTCCCAGCCAGGGCACATGCCTGGGTTGCAGGCCACAGCCCCCAGCAACCTCACATTGATGTTTCTCTGTCTCTCTCTCTCTCTTTCTCCCTCCCTTCCCTCTCTAGAGATAAATGAATAAAATCTTTAAAAAAATAAATAAATAAATAAAAACTTTTTAAAATGACCCTTATATTAATGCTTATTCATTCAGGCTTAAAATTCAAAACTGGAAAAATGTGTGCTTCCTTTGAATTCACTTAATTTTGTAAAATTAATGTTAGTGAACCTACCAGAGACCCCCTACACATTGACAAAATGTAAAAACTATTCTTTTTATTGAAATCATAATAATGTTTACTAGATATACTTCAGTATTAATAATGTTTACTAGATATGTTTACTGCTAATGAAGATAATGCTGAAAAACTTATTAGTATGCTACTATTTCTCAATATCTGCTACTTTTAAAATTGTGTCTGGTCTTCTAATAAATATAATGTACTTCAAATGGTTTTAAAGATATTGAAAATAGCTACTACTTATTGAGCAGACCGTTATGCCTTGCCTTGTGCTAAGTATTCATTGGGCATAGGCTCTCCATCACAACACTCATGAAGCAATGATAAGTCTCATTTTAGAGATGAAAATGTATTAGGCTTAGAAGGGCTATAAGAGCTTTTAATTGGCAGAGAACTTGTAAATGACAGGCCACTGCTCTAAACTAGGTCTCCTTTCAGAGCCTTAATATTTAACCACTCTGTACAATAGCTATCTAGTAATAAATGATCTGGATAGAAAGACAGAGGAAGCTTAAGATTAATTTAATTGTTGTACAGAGATAAGGGGTATTTATTTCTATATATCTTTATATCTCTATCTCTATCTCTGTATCCCCCTTGTGGGAGAAATTTTAAAAATAGATATAACCCCTGGGAAAAGGAAAGGCACAGAGGATATAACTATACAGGTTTTATTCAACATTTATTTAATGCTATTAATAGATACTACAGGTAAACTCAGAGTCTGGGTAGACATACATACATGAATACATACATGTATGCATAGACAAATCTGACAAAAGAACTTACTACTGGGGGGCAGGGGGATAAAACTATACAGCTGATTATAATGGATGGTAATTTTATTCCACTGGTGCAAATTGCAGTATGTATACAGGTAAGAATGATGGGTTCTGATTGGAAATTACAGGTGAAGTTACTAATGCAGGCCTCTGAAGAATGAAAAAAAATCTTATTAGAAAAGAAGGTAACTGTGTTCAAAACAGACATATTTAAGAAGAGTGCATCACAGGGAGGAGACCTAAGGTCCCAGTTTGTAACTACTCAGGCTCAACAATAAGAGAGAGGAAACAAAGATGGGATAAATGTTCCACTGAAGAGACTGAGTAGGAAATTGGAGCAGAATTACTCTGGGCACCATGAATCCTCTCTCAGGCATGCTTCATTTTGCCATTCGGTTGTTGAACCCATCTTCCCCTAATCTTTCCTTTCTATAAATCCCAGGTCCGCATTTACAACTCTAGAGTCAATAAAGAGCTCCACAGTTGGAGATTTTTAGCTTTTTGTTAGGTAACCTAAAACTGTCAGAGTCATACACCAACTCTTCTCCTCATCTGCAAGTGAAACTTTTATCTTCATTGACTTCAAAGCAACACATTAGCTCAAAGGATGTTCTCTTGATTCCAGCTAAATTGTTGATCTATTTAACTATCCAGGTGGCACAACACCCCTATTCCTGGATTCTAGTCTAGATCACATGAAAGTAACATCTTGAAATGGTCCGTAAGTTCAGAGTCCCCAATAATGCACAATTTCATCATCATTCTTCCTTTCTTTTCTCCCTCCTGTATTTTCTTTCATAAAAATCTATTGAGCAGCTCCTAGATACTAGTCAAAGTACTTTACAGATAAATAATGTTTTCCTTTATTTTCCTTAGCCTTAAAAAGGTATTAAGGTTTCCAGAGATAAACTAACAGGAGATTATATATATATATATATATATATATATATATATATATATATAATATATTACACATATATATGATAAACTAATAGGAGATTATATATATTATCATTATGGAAATTGGCTTGCATAATTAGAGAAGCTGAGATGTGTCCCAATATGCCATGGGCAAGCTAGAGAATAAGAAAAGCCAGTGGTGTAATTCAGTCCAAATCCGAAACCCTGAGAACCAGGGAAATCAATGGTATAGCTCCCAGTCCAAGGCCAAAAGCTTATAAAGGGGGAAGGGTATGGGCATAAATCCAGAATCTGAAAGCCCAAGAACCAAGAGCTCCAATGTCCAAGAACAAGAGAAGATGAATGTCGCAGCTGAAGGACATAGAGATAATTCACCCTCCACATTTTGGTTCTATTTAGGCCAGGTCCTCAATGAATTGAACGATGCTGTCATGAAGTGTAGGAGTTTTTTTTTTTTTTTTCTTGCTGCATAGCATTCCATTCTGTAAATACACCACAGTTTTTTGATCCACTCATTTACTGATGGGCACTTAGGTTGTTTCCAGCACTTGGCTATTATAAATAACACTGCTATGAACATTTGGGTGCATAGGTTCTTTTGAATAGGTGTTCAGGATTCTTTGGGCATAATCCTAGCTGTGGAATAACTGGAATCACTAGATCAACAGGCAGTGATTTCACATTTCTTAACATTTTATTGGTGTACTTAGACCATTTACATTTGAGGTAATTATTTATATGTTAGCACTTAAGCTTGCCATTTATTATTTGTTTTCGATTTGTTTCCTCTGGTCTCATTTTTCTGCTTCTGTTCTCTTGCCTCTCTACACAATATCTGAACATGATTTATTTATGTATTTTTAAGTGTATCTCTGTGTATTTTTGGTAGTGATTGTTCTTAGTACTACTACAAACCTAACAATGTATGTGCCTCTCTAGCTATATGAATGATGCAGTCTATTCATTTCAACATTTTACTACCTTCAGTGAAGTGTGGAAGCCCCATTTTGATCCCATTTTCTTCTCCATTTTTAAATAGTATTATGGGAATCAGATTGTCCTATACTTTTTGTTCTAATCATCAAATATCGCTTTAAAACTCATAAGGAAAAGAAAGTTTTTATATGTACCCATCTTTATGTTCTTTCCATTATTTCTTCTTCCTTCCCAATCCTCCATTATTCTTTTTTTTTATCAGTTTCTTTCTGTTGGGAAAATGTTTAGCCAATTTTTAAGATATTTTATTTCTTTGTAATATTTTTATATTTATCACATGTTAAAATAATAACATTTTTGATATATTGGGTTAATTTTTAAAAACTATGTATGCCAGTAACATATTCTTTTCATTCTTCCTCTGAGAATATTTTCTATTTCTCTTTCACTATTGTAGGAGAAATTTATAGGATATAGAATTTGTGCTTTACAATTCTTTTCTTTTAGCACTTGAAAAATACTTGAAAAGTATTGTGCCCCTTCTTTCTGGTTTTCATGACTTCAGATAAGAAATCCATTGACATTTGCATTTGGTGTTCCATGGAAGTAACACATTATCTCCCTGTAGCTGCTTTCAAGGCTTTTCTTTGGCTTTAGTTTTCTCAGTGTTCAATTGTCCCATGTCTTTGGCTGAACTTCTTTGTATTTATTCTATTTAGCTTCACTCAACTTCTTAGAATTGAAGGTGGGTGTCTTTTACCAAATTTAGGACATTTTCAGCCAGTACTTTTTAAACAACTTTCAACCCACTCTTTTGTTCTTTCCTTCTGGGAGTGTAATGACTGAAATGATGACTCTTCTGTTGTTGTCTCACAGGTCCCTGAGGCTCTGTTCATTTTTTTTTTCAATCTATTCTTTTCCTCCCTATTGTTCAATTTGGGTGAATTTTATTGTTCTATAGTCAGGTTTACTGATATTTCTGTCATCTCCACTTTACTACTGAGCGCACCTACAGAGATTCACTTCCATTATTGTATGTTTTTGCATATTATGACATGCTTTCATGTATTTTTAAAATTATTTTATTGTTGTTCAAGTACATTGTTGGCTGCATTTAACCCCCACCACTCCCCCTCCACCTCAGCCATCCCCACTCCCCCCCCATTCCCACCCTTGGTTTTGTCCCTGTGTTCTTTGTAGTTCTTCCTGAAAACCCTCCCCTACTTTCCCCTCCCACTTCCCATCTGGTTACTTTTAGTTTGTTCTTAATTTCAATGTCTCTGGTTATATTTTGCTTGCTTGTTTGTTTTGTTGATTAGGTTCCACTTATAGGTGAGATCATATGGTATTTGTCTTTCACTGCCGGGCTTATTTCACTTAGCATAATGCTCTCACTTCATAATTCTATGCTATCTTATAAAATCCATTTGTTTAAACTTTTTAAAATTTGTTTCAAGAGAATTTGTAACTGATTATTGAAGCCGTGTTATAATGGATGCCTTAAAATACTTCTCAGATAATTCCAACACCTGTTTTGCCTTAGTATTAGTGTCAACAAATTGTCTCTTCCCCTTCAAGGTGTGATTTTCTTAGTTCTCACTATGCTGGGTGATTTTTTTTTCCTCTGGAATTTTGTCTATTAATGGTAGGAGATACTGGATCCTATTTAAATCTTTCATTTTAGCAAGTAGTCCCACTGTTTAGGTTTAGCACACAGGTCTTGGTCAATTTTTGTGGTCTGTGGTCCCCTTGATAGGTTAATTTTCAGAGGCTTTGCAGTGTTATATTGGTTTATCTTGTGTGGTGTGACTTCCCACTGGTCCCTTTGGTGTTGCTTGAGGAATTGGAAGAGATCCCACAGGCCAGGAAACAGGGTTTCTCTAGGTGTGGGGGAAATCCCTCAATCCCTCTCCTAATAGCTCATGAAGACAAACAGGTTCTCTGGACTGGTCTACTTGTGGCTGCATCCTCCTTTCTGGCTCCGCCCAGCCATTCTTGAATCTCTGGGCAGGGAAAGAGAGTCTCAGGAAAGTTTCTGGATCAAAGAGGGTATCTGGACCAGCCTACCTGCAGCAGGGTCTCTCTTGCCAGTTCTACCCATCTGCTTCACCAGGAAAGGGTAGTCTCAAACTGAGAAGATAAGGAGAATTCTTCCCCAGGTACCTTATTTTGGGGGGGCTCTCAACATTTGCTCCTTCTTAGTATTGCAGGCTTATGTAATGTTCCCCAGGCACTTCATTTAAATTCAGAGGAAGAATGAGCCTACCTGGGCTGACTTCTGTTTTTAGATCAAATGTACCAGCCTTCTGTTGTTGGGTGTTGGGATGCAAGGTGTCCTTCAGTATTGTATGTCTGCAGTCGTGGGGTCTCAGACAAGCTTATCTTCTCAAGGTCCTTTTTTGGTTGTCTTTTGTGCCATTTCCAGTTCTATTAAGCAGAAAAGAGCAAGGAAAATATATTTTATGACACCTTGTCTGGACCAAAAGTCTCACGATATATCTTTTAAATGACTATTAAAATTGTTAAAGAAAAAGTTTAACCAGACAATTATATAAGTATAGTAGTATTAGTACAAATACTAAAATTTACTAAACATGCTAAAAAGTTAGCACTAAATATTAAAAGTAGCATAAAATTATGATGTCACTAATCAGGATGCTTAAAATCATCCTAATTAATAAAGCATCGCTATTTAACACAATAAAAATAGTAATAAAAACTGCACTAGAGCATCAAAGATTATAATCAATTTTTGCATAGATAAATGCTGATCTAGAACACTGATTCTCAAGACATGTTCTTCAGACCAGCAGTAAAGGTGGCCTGAGAACTTCTCAGAAATGCGAATTCAGTGACCTAACCCCAGAATCAGAAAATGTGGGGTGGGGCCCAGGCACTTGTGTTTTAAAAAGCCCTCCAGGAACTTCTACTGCGCACTAAAGTTTAAGAAACAATTATCTACATCTGCACTGCCAATGTGTTTGCAACTAGCTACACGTACCTATTTAAATTTAATTAGCAAATAAAACTAAACATTCATTTTCTAAATCCCACTACCACATTCCAAGAACTCAGTTAATGTATGTCTGGAGACAAACATACCAGTGCAAACTTATTACATTTCATCATCTAAGAAAGTTCTGTTAGATAGCAGATGTAAGAATAAATGAAATTTGTCCAAAGTTAATGTATTTATAACCATGCATGTCAGCAGTACTGGATAGCTGCCCTTTGCCCGGCCCAAACCACTCTCCATTCTTCTCCTCGCTCTGTGCTCCTAGAGGCTCTCTCACAAAGTTGCTTCAATACATTCTCTCATCCCCTGACTTCTGGCTGGGTTTGGCCATGAGAAGCACCAGAGTAAGTGCTTTTTCCCTCCCAGGTTAAGTTCCCACTCCTTACCTATGGGCTTAGTTTCTACTCCTTACCTATGTCTACACCTTGTGTAAAGGACCCTTTCTTAGAGCTATAACTAGTCTCTAGAAAACTGTGCTGATCACACACACATTCCCCCCACCTTTCTGGCCTAGAAACAGAATTTCTTGATTTCCTTAAACCTTGCCCATATCTTTTTACAAGCATGTACTAAATTCTCCCCTTGTAATGTGACTTAATTTTTCTACAGTAAGACCTTGTCTGTGATTCATATACCAACTAAACTTTCAGCCTTCTATAGTTTTTGAAAATGGAAAAAACTCCAAATCACTTCCTGTAATAATTTTCCCTGGAGTGAGCTTAAATGCCATTTTTCTTTGTTAAAATCAAGAGGGAAAATGAGAAGGGGGAAGGAGGGAAGAAGGAAGGGAAGAGGGAGAGGGAGAGGGAGAGGGAGAGAGACGGGAAGAGATAAGCTGCTTCATACTGAGAGTACGCTGGGATGCTGGGACATTTGTATTTTGCTGACTGGGTTACACAGCTGGAACCACAGCTGAACTGACTGCTGGGAGGGAGAGAATATATGTCTCTAAGGACACAGGAATTAAAAGAAAAAACTTAAATATTGAAGGGCCAAGATAGAAAAGTTTGGGGAGAAGTGACATATCGAGCAGGGTTTTATTAACTGAATTTTTCAGGTTGTTCTCATCTCCCACGCACGGCACTGGCATGAAATACTCTCTCCTCTTTGTACCTAAAAAGAAGGGGGATTTTTTCTGAAGAAGAGAAAATCATCTTCCCCCTTTGCTTTTTCAAGAAATTGTGTTAATATCTTGAAACTGATTTAAAACCTGTTAAGTTTTCAGAAGAATCTAGGATTTCAAAATCCTTAGGCACTTGGAGGCTACTTCTCTTCTCTTACTGGCACATAATATGCTTAAGTTTTGAAAAATGAAATCAATTCTCTACCTGATGTTTGGAAAGTAGGGAAGGTAGGGAGAAAAGATAAAATACATAAAATAAAATACAGGATGCAAAAATCTGAACTGATATCAAAATACTTAAAATATGCAAATTAGAATCTCTTTTTGTCTTAAAATTCTTATAGCATAAACTGTCCCATATATGCCAATAAGCCAGTCAATTCTGTTACCGAGTTACACACTATATACAAAAACAGTAAAATACAGACTCTCATACCTCAAGCAATTATCGTTTAGGTAGGGCAACAAATTATAAACAAAATGACTTAAAAATAATTAAAGATAGTGTATGCTACAACTCAAATTATTGGTGGAAGTAAATGTATTTTCACTTCTTACTCAGTACAGATCTCTCCAAGACTCCTAGACAGCTGAATTGGAGGGAGACTACCGTTGCGCCCACAACACAGTGCAACGTGAAGCAGGAGCGCCTTATCGATTGGGTACGTCACGAGTGGTTCAGTCTGTGAAAGAGCTATCCTTGCTGCATAAGCATTCCTTTTTAATTGTTCTATCAATCATGTTTCATAGTCTAGTGAGAAAATGTATTTGTTCTTTTAAATGAATTAAACTTCTTTAGACCAAGGCAAAACCCTGACATATTTAGAACAAGCAGGTCTTTGTAACATAAGCTCTAGTTTGATTAAAGGAGATGTGTTGATTGATTTACATTTTTAACATCACAAAAGTGACTAAGAATCATCTCTAGAATATCTGCTGTTCTCCTAAACCTTACATGAAATAATGGTTTTGTTCTCATAGTTCTTTCTGCAGAAGAAAATACTGTATCCTCCCAATGCATGCACACAAAGATTCTCCTGCAGTGCAACCCAAGCAAAACCACCCCAGGTCTGCCAGGGATCTCTGCTGCCGCAGCATTTCATGCACGTGGCAAAGGTCTCATGAATAATGCAGCTATAAACAGGTGGCCATATGAAGATCTCTTCACTTAAATGCTATTCCCAAACACACTCCGAGGAAAGTTAATTGGATACCTTCATTACCAATTGATCTGTACAGGAAGAAAGTGTGATTAAAAGCTTTGCAAGGCATCGATTGCATGTGCATTAGCTTGGATTGACTTGCATTATTTTCTACTGAAAACCCACACACAGTGCTGTAATAACCAGAATTGTGAGGCTTAACAGAAATATGAACTATTTTGAAGCCACAAGTTTGAAAATCCAGAGCAATCTTTCCACTGCAGAGTGTGTAAAAACCAAAAGTAGCTTATTATGAGGCCACCTTATAACTGGGTAAGTGCTTGTAAGGCAGTGTTGACTTCTGATGCACTACCAATGGCACAGCTTGTTAGATATGAATCCACTCTAGTCCACTTTCTTAACACCAGTGACAAGAACTGGCAGGAGGCTTCAAGCACCTTCCTGGAACAGCCCTCATTAATCTCCAATGTGATCACATTACCTTTCTATTATTTTACAAAAAAAATAGTAGGCATTTCCTCCATCCCCTAATCACATACTATTTGGTAAACCTACAATGTAACAACAGCCTTTGTTCATTCACCTCAACTAGCAGAACTATCAACACAATTGGCTAAAGTGAATGGCGTTTTTAGGGTAGATGCCCCCCATGGCCGAGCCACATACTACCGATTTGAGCTTCTTGCCTTTTTTACACAACTCTTGTTTAACAAGAAGGTTGAAATGTGGTATACAATCTCAAATATACCACAAATTGTTATTATTATAGTAAGCATTTATAGGCATTGGAAAGGCAGCATTACAATGATTTCTGCATGTTTAGTTTTGTTATTTTGCTTCACCTCAGTGGCTATTAGGTTATCGATAAATTCTATATAATATTAACTGAATTTGATTAACTTTTCTCTCTCAGATTATAGAGTTATTTATTTAGGTGATCTGGAGAGTCTATGTTGCTGATTGTCTGTAGAATGTTTTATGTATATTACTATTCTGTTTGGTTATGTTCTCCACATCTTAGTTATTTCTACTTATCTTTGTTGGTTTAATGCATAAAATTAAATATACTAATGTGGAAGAAAAAAAGAAAAGCATAAACTGTTGTTAGTATGAGGTTCAATAATTGGGGAAGAGGAATTAATTTGAAGTTATTTAAAATTAAATTCAAGATCTGCTTTCTTTTATGAAAGGTTAACTGCAGTAGGAATTGCCTTCTCACTTCAAAATGACTAGAAAAGTTGACAAAAATGTACAATACAAAACTCTTATTTTTAGACATTGGACAACAGACAACACACAATTGTGATATCTGTCAGAAGAGGTTCTGAGACAACTAAGTTTCAAAACCCCTGCCTTAATATTAAATGTTGGGAACCGCCCTGACTGGTATCAGAAGCTGAAACCCCCGCCTAGGCTAAGGCTAAGGGAACACCCTTGGAACCGTAAGCCAGCAAGGAGACAAAAGCTTATCTCCCTGGCAGGGATGCTGCTTCTGCTGCTTTATTCATAACTGAACCCCCAAAAGCTTGGTCGGTTAGCCAAAGACGGGTAAGATTCCCCATGGGGGGAATGACCTAAGACAGGCACGATCACTTTGGGAGGCCCCCCAAAAGAAGGACTTGGGGGGCTGCAGCAAAAGGGGGTGATGAACCCTCACTCCTCGGCTTTGACATAGCCTGAGTTCTCATTGTCTGGAAGAAAATCTCCTTATCTCTTGGTTGCCTTAGTTCCCTTGCTCCACCTAAGCCTGAAACAATGACAGGGTGGTGCAGCTCTGTGCTGAAAAGGGCGGGTTCCTCGGGTGATCAGGCCTAAGAAAGAATATGTAAATTACTGTGAAATCTTCTTTGTTTAGAATGCTCTCAGTTGAATGAGAGGGGTCCAAGGAGGAAGTTAGTTTGTTCCTCAAAGTCTTACAGCTCTTTGACCCCGACTCAATAGACCAGCAGAGTTCCTTGTTTTCTATAGTTCCTTACTTCCCCCTAATGAGTACTGTACTTTACCTGAATTATTATGCAAAATGAGCCCAATAAAAGCAGGTATGGATGGTAAATTGGCGTGCTCCCCACTAGAGGGGGTGGCCATTTCGTCCCTACTTCCCCACAGAAACTAGTTTGTCTCTGTGCATGTTTTTTTCTCACATGTTTTTCGATGAGCCATCCACAGTGTTTTGTGATCACCGCTGGCCAGTGACCCACACGCATCAATTAAATGGATTCTCCAGACCCAACTTAAATACACTTTAATGCAAACCTCAAAAAGGCTAAGCTAATCTAAAAGTCCCTTAAGAACTACAGTACAATGCACCACTCAGTAATGTGAAATTCACAATGTCCAGGATCCAATCAAAATGGTCAGACACAGTAAGAAGCAGAAAATATGGCTCCTAAGTAGAAGTAAAAAGAAACAGATTCAGTTATGATATTAATTATGAAATAAGCAGACTACAATATTAAAATGGCTATTCTAAGCAGTATAACTATGAGAAGGATATAAAAGAACACATGAGTTAATAAGAAGATTAAAAATATTTGAAAAATTGAAATGGAAATCCCAATGATTAAAATAACATCATCTGAAATGAAAAACTACGTGGGTTTAATTGCAGTTTAGAAACTGGAGAAGAAGAGAGCTATGAACTTGAAGGTATAGGAATAAAAATTATCTAAATTTAACAAAGAGAAATAAAACTGGGAAAAAAAGCAAACAGAACCTTAGTGGCCTATGGGCAAATATCTAGCAATCTGTATCTGTATATGTATATGTATATATGTATATATGTATATACATATCTTTCCAAACTGAAAATAAAGAAATACTTTTTGAGGCAGTTTAGTAACAAATTTGTCACTAGCTGTCAGCACTACACAAAAGGTAAAAAAAACCTCTTCAGATGGAAAAGAAATGATATCAGATTGAAATATGGGTTTAAACAATGGAATTAAGAGCACTAGAAATTGTAAATGTGTGAGGAAATATAAAAAAGACATTTTATCATTTTAATATCCTTTAAATTGACTGTATAGAGCAAAAATAATAATAATGCATGTTGTTTATAATGTGTTTGTCATACATATATAAGAAAAATTCATAACAACATAGAACAAAGAACAAGATTGAGAAATTAAAAGTATGTTGAAATAAGTTTTATACAATATATGTGAAGTGGTATAGTATTATTTGGAGCCAAACTGGGATTAGGTAAAGAAGCACATTCTAAATTATAGAATAACCATTAAAAATATAAAACAAAGAGAAGGCGAATAAGCCAATAAAGGGGATATAACAGAATCTAAAAAAGTACTAAAATAATTTTTTAAAAGGAGAAAAACTCAAAAAACAAAAACATAAAAACCCAGGACAAATAGAAAACAAAAAGTAACATAGCAAGATTTGAATTAAACTATATAAATAATTGGGGAAATTTTAAATGATCTAAATACTCCAAAGACAAAAGTGTCAAATAGGATTAAGAAATATCAAACTCACTTTAAATATGAGGTACAAATACATTAAAGTACAAAGGTGGGATAAAATATACCACATGAACACAAATGCAATAAAAGCTGGATTGGCTGTAATAAAATAAAAAATAAGTATATTTTTAAACAATGTTACTAGATATAAATTTGTATGTTTTCTAACAATACCTGAATCAAGTTATCAAAACTAAATAGCAACCCTAAATATATATGAATATAGTAGCAGAGATTTAAAGTACATAAGGAAAACTAATGAAAATAAAAGGAAGAATGGGCAAACACAAGTACAATCTGAAATTCCAACACTCTTCTTTCAGTATTGACAGAGCAAGTAGAGAGGTAATCAGAAATAATGTAGGAAATGTGAACAACCAACTTGAATTTGTTGACATTTTAGAACACTCTGCCAACAACAATGAAATACAAATTCTTTGCAATCACAAATAACTTATCCACTGAGGCACAATAAGCTGAGACATAAAACACATCTCAACAAATTTTAAAGAATTGAAATTAGGCAAATATGTTCTCTGACCCCATCACAATTTTTAAAAATATTTTCGATCTGTGTTGGGATTTCAAGGTTGGGAAACTGTGGATGAGAATGTGAAAATACTGTTTTCAGTCTGAAGTTGGTTGAATCCACTGGTGCAAAACCCATAGATACAATATGTCAAATGTTGTTGTGTTTTTTTTTTAATATCCAAGTATAAGTGGACCTGGGCAGTTAAACCTGTGTTGTTCAAGGGTTAAATGGAATCTGTTATGTATTTAGCTCAAAACATAAAAGTTAAAAAAAAAAAAACAGTAAAAACAAGCTTTAAAAAGGTAAAAAAAATGAAAATCACAAAAATACACATAAGAAAAAAGTAACTTCATAAAATTTGTTCTTAAAAATACAGTTTTAAGCCTGTATAAATAAAAAATAAACTAAATATGTGTTCCTTAGAGTATAAGCATATAAGAGGAATTTAAGCAATATTAACATTAGACAATATTAAATGTATATTGGGTTGGCCAAAAAGTCCATTTAGATGTTTCCATAAAATGAAGACACATTTTTCAGTTTCACCAATAACTTTATTGATTTGGATATTTTGAGTATGTCGGCTATGTCCCTCTATTGGCTTCTAGTGGGCAGAGGCCAGGGTTGCTGCTAAATATCTTCCAGTGCCTAAGACAGCTCCACAGCAAAGAATTATTTGTCCAAAATATCAATAGTACCAAGAAACTTCACAAACCATCATTGACACATTCAATCAGTCAGAGCACCTTCTCCATACACTGCACAAATCTTTATTTTTGTATTTTAGTTGTGTTTTTGCCTTTCTTGAAATAACAAAGCATGAAATGTTGCATATCATTTTCCATCGTCAATATTAAAATGGCTGCACAAAAATTCACCAAGTTTGATAAGCCTTTTAAAATACATGCTGATATGACAGCTGCCATACTGCAATCTAACAAAATTGTTTCAAATAACATTAAAGGCAACTAAGCACTACTAGAGCCATTGTATGGAAAAAACTAAATGAATTTTTTGGTCAACCCGATAATAAAATGCATTGATATGAAAAAAGAGGGACATCAATTGATCAAAGAAAAAAAACACAAACCTAATAAGGTGGCATTAAAATAGATGGTGCAAAAAGCAACAGAATTATAATGCAAAAGTTATATGTTCATATAAAGAAATATTTCAACTAGAAATATTAATACTTCTAATAAAAACTTAGTAAGGATTTAGTAGACTTGAAGAACACTCTTAATGAGCTTCATCTAACCTGCACACAAATAAATAGTATACAATTTTTAAGAAAATTTGAACATTTACAAAATTAAAATTTCTAATTTTAAAGATGAGGAAGAAGATTATGGAGAAATTTTCAAGAAATATTGAGTTGTTTTTTTCAAAAAGTTGTAAATAGATAAGTGTGAAGATAGAAAGAAAGCTTCAATATCAGAAGAATGTAAAATTAATTCTAATTAATGTTTTTAATATTGCTGGAACTAAGCAAGCTAATCCTAAAATTCACATGGAAGAGAAATTGTGAAGCATAGCAAAGACAATTATAAACAAACAAATAAAGAATAAGACAATCACATTTCCAAACATAAAAGACCACAACAATTTTTTTCCTCTCTTCCTCCCTCCTTCTTCTTCTACTTTCTTCCTTCAGGATTTTCTTCTTTCCTTTCCAGCTTCCCTCAAGTCCCCCAGCTCTCTCTGTTCACCCCCCCCTCCTTTCTTTCCTTTTTACTTATATATGTAACCTAATCTCATAATGGAAGAGTAACTTCAGCCAAGGTATTGGAAAACAATGTTCTGACTAGTGACTTCTTACACACTCCCACTACCTTACGTTATATTTTGAGGAATACTTTTTCTTCAGAAATAGTCAATACTTTTTGGCTGAGCCACCAAATATATCCAAATGAAGGAGTAACTTTGATGTAGGGTTTTCAGAGAGGAAGATGGGTCCTAAGTTGGACTCCAGTAGAATTAATGATTGAATAAAATAGTACCAATCAGGAGATTACCATAGATTAATAATTTATATATTTTAATAAATTACAGTATAGCGCACTTTATTGCAGCAAATACTAGTCTTGTTCTTAATTCTGATCATGGTTTTCCTTTATTCAGTCTACAGTATAAATAATGACATACTGGGGGCAGCTGATCCTTGGGGGTATCTTTTATCAACCAAATTACCCACATGCAATTTAAGAAAAATGTTTTAAATAAATCTACATCAAACACTTTAGTGGTTAAAGTAATGAAGCATTTGTAAAAGTAATTTTATGCACAATGCTATCAAGTCCACTCCTGCCCTAAGTGATAATGAATGCCAATAGCTAATAATAGTGGCTATCATTTAGTAAATGTTTAACATAAGCCAAGTACTATACTAAGCATTTTATTTGTATTATCCCCTTATAAATAAATCCAAAGGATGGGTATTATTATTATCACCACTTTACAAATGATTCTTAGGATAGCACATGATAGAAGATTTAAGCCTACATGGTCACACTCTTCTTACACTTTAGTACTTTTAAGTTAAAAGATGTGAAGTGCCTCTTTATTTGGTTTTCATAAGTTAAGACAAACTTATATTTGCATATACTCATATATTTATTAGTACCCCATCTTGTTCTACAATGGCATTAAGGTAACATTCAAAAAATACATATGTGGTAGATTGTATTTATGAGACAGATTCTTCACTCTTTCCTGTTTCTATGCCCTTTGCTATGTGGTGTTACAGTTTACCTCTTTAAAGAGTAAGATAAATTCCCTTCTTCACCCTCAAATCCGAGTTTGGCCATGTGACTTGTGTTGGCCATTAGAATGTGACAAAAGGCTCTGCACACCAGTGCTGAGCCGAGGCTGAAAGAGATCATGCATGTCTCCACTTCCTGTCCTGTGCCTGTAAACATGAAAACATGGCTAGGCTAGCCTGCTGAGCAATGTGCCATCTGTCCATTAGAACTAAGCTGTCCTAACTGCCCCAGGAGAGACCAGCCTAAATGAGCCTAGGTTAGGCACATCCAGCCAATAACCTGCAGGTATGTGAGTAAGCCCAGTCCAGACTAGTGGAGCCGCCTATCCAACACTCAGTAAACTCCTGACTGTGGCAATAAATACTGAATGTTGGATGCCAGTGATATTTTTGACTATGTGTTATGCATTATTATTATGACCATAAATAACTGACAGAATATATAGACCAAGTTTCATTGAGCAAGACTTTGCATTCTCACTCCACTTCAGACATGATTCTAGATGCTAGGGCTACAGTGGTGGTAATTGAAAGAGATAAGGTTCCTGCTCTTTACAGAGATCATATTCTACAGAGGGACCCAGACCAAAAAAATGAAAATGTGTACAAGATACTTTCTGTTAATGAAAACTGCATGAAGAAAGTCAAGATATAGAGTATAACAGAGACTGACTGGAAACACATGTGGCACACGAAGTTGAGAGTCATTTTGGTGTGGTGTCACTTCTGATTTGCGAAGGTGATTTTTGGGCTGGGACTTAACGAACAATAAGTTAGCCATGCTAAGATGTGAAGGGAAATCATTCCAAGTAGAGGAAACAGCAGTTTTAAGACTCTAGGTTGTGGGTTGCATTGTGTCCTGCAAAAAGAAATGTTCAAATCCTAACCCCTAGTACCTGGGCATGTGAGCTTATTGAGAAATAGGGCCTTTGCAGATGCAATCAATTGGAGATGAGGACATAATGGATTAGGCTGAGCTAATCAGATGAAGTGCTCTTATAAGAAGAGGGCAATTTGGACACCACGCAGGCACCCGACATGAGAGAGAACCCAACGTGAAAACAGGGACAAAGTGATGCATTTACAGGCCAAGGAGTGCCAAGAAACTTCAGCAACCAGAAGCCAAGAGGAAGGTCATGGAGCAAGTCGATTCTCCCTCAAGAGCCTCTAGAAAGAATCAATCCTACCCAGCACTGTGATTTCAGACTGCTGGCCTCCAGAACTATGAGAGGGTACCTTTCTGTTGTTTTAAGGCAGCCCGTTTGTGGTACGCAGTCACCGCAGCCCTAGGGAAAGAATACAGCTCAAAACAATTTCAGTGGATTCTAAACCCTAAAAGAAAACCCAGGAGCTTGAATGTGGTGAGTCAGGAGAAGAGTGTAGGTAATGAATTAAAAGAGACAAGGGCCCCATAATTGGCGTTTACAGGTTGTAAGTGTTTACTATGATGTTTTATTTTTTGTTTCCATATTGGTACATGTTGCTTGATGGAATATCTTACCAACACCAGACCAATATTCACTTGTTTACTTCTGCTTATCCTTTATGATTTCATTCATTTCATAAATGAGCTTTTCTCCATCAGGCATCCTTTAGCATTAAGGTATAATAATAAATGAAGTATTATAGATCTTTCCTCTTTTCACAGAGCTTTGGTTTAGCAGGCAAGGCTAAAAAAAATTAGCCAGTTAATTACTATTGTGTCAAGGGTGACGAAAGTTCAAACCATAAGGCAGGGAAAACCTGGACCCCCCCCCCCCCAATAGGAGTCAAGAAATGGCTTCAAACTGAGAAATAATGGGAGAATGGAGTTAGCTAAACAAAGAATGGGGATGTACTTCCAATCAGAGAGAGATGTACGGTCAAACACCCTTGAAATGAAGGAGTAGTTCATGTTCCAACCACCTGAAAAAACACTGTTTCTCTTTTCTCTTACTTTCCAGCGCTCCCTCTCTTCCTCTTTCCCTTCCTCCTTTTCTTTTCCCTTCTTCAGTTGTAGATTTTTTTCCCCACTCAGAAAAGATAGCATGGCATCATTTATTATTTGTGTTAGAAGTTATGCATTTACGATAGGCCCCAGTGTCCTTATTAGTTAAAAAGGAGTGATAAAAAATGCTTACCTCATGGACTGAAATAAGGATTTAATGTGACCGTGTGCCAATGGCTGGCATGTCATGAACACACAAAAACCATAGCTATCTAGTACTCTGTTTATTTATGGATTTGTCATTGAGCATTAACTATGTGTTTTATGTACCAAGCCCTGTGTTAAGAATTTCACATGCATATATGCTCTTATGCAATCCTCAATAGACTCGGAAGGGCAGGTATTATTCCCAGATGAGAGAACTAGCTCCTAGAGTGCTTAAATAACTTTCTCATAATAACACAAATAATGAGATTCACCTGCCTTGGAAGCCTAGTTTTAAATACTACAGTCTGTTTCACCCTTTGATAGATTTACTTCATCTTTTTTTAAAATGGAAAGATGTTCTTTAATATTGACCCTAAGCATAGTTGTTTAGCTTTGTTTAAACATAGGGATTTTGAACTTAAATGTAGAAAAGAAACAAGATAAGATTGCATTATTTTATAGCTCATTACTAGTGATACTACAAAGTTAAAACTGGAAAAGTGATAGAAAGCAAAATGATTGATAAAAAGAATGTTAAAAGAAATAGTCACATAAATCTATCAAAATAGAGTCATCACATTCTCAATTCCTGAGAAATACAAAGCTCCTGCCAATCCAGCTTGATGATACAGATCAGTTTTCAAGTATGAATAATATGGGAGACTTCCAAAACCTGTAGGATAGATCATTAAAAGCTGCAATTAGCCAGGAGCCATCATTTCAGCCTTCTGTCGCCATCCTCTTCCTTCTCCAATTCCCATAAGGCTGATGTTTATAACATCCCTTAATGTGAGTTGATGGCCTACGAGAACAGGAAAAGCAATTGTACCAATTGGACTTCAGTTTATACTTCACTGATGGTCTAGTTCAGATATATATTTTGGGGGGAGTGCCCATAAATCAGAAGCACATATGGATGGCTGAATATTCAGATAATATCCTCTTTTTTACCACAGAGCTACTAAAGAACAGTATGTAATAAATTCTCTGATTAATATAATGGAGCAAAGATGGTATTTTCTATAAATGGTGCTGGAAAAATACCACTTGCAAAATAATATCCACATGCAAAAAATAAATAAATAAATTAGTCTAGATACACACCTTACTCTCTTCACAAAAATTAACACAAAATGGATCACAGTCCTAAATATAAAATGCAAAACAATAAGACTCCTAGAAGGTAACATAGGAGGAAACTTAGATGACCTTGGATATGGTGATGACGTTTTAGATATAATACCAAAGACACAGTCCATGAAAGAAAGAATTTATAAGTGTACTTCATTAAAATGAAAAATTCTGCTCTGTGAAAGACAATATCAAGAGAATTAGAAAAAGAGCCACACATGGGGAGGAAATATTTGCAAAAGATATTTCTGATAAAGGGCTGCTATGCAAAATATACAAAGAACTCTTAAAACTCAACAATAAGAAAACAAAAATCCTATTAAAAATGAGCCCAAAACCTTAATAGACATGTTATATACAGAGAAGAAGATATACAGACAGCAAATAAATACATGAAAAGATGCTCCACATCATATGTCATTAGGAAAATGCAAATTGAAACAATACAATACCTCTACATACCTATTACAATTGCCAAGGTCTGGAACACTAACAACACTGAATGCTGGTGAGGATGTGAAACAACAGAAACTTTCATACATTGCTGGTTGGAATGCAACATGATACAGCATTTACGAAGACAGTTTTGCAACCTCTTACAAAACTAAACATACTCTTAGCACATGATCCAGCAATTGTACACTTTGGTGTTTACCCAAAGAAGTTGAAAATTTATGTCCATGTAAAAACCTGAGCATAGATATTTATAGAAGCTTTATTCATACCTGCCAAAACATGGAAGCAACTGAGATGTCCTTCAGTGAATGGATAAGTGAATAGATAAATAAAATGTCATATACCCAGACAATGGAACATTTTTCAGTGCTAAACAAAACGAGCTATCAAGCCATTAAAAAATATGAAGGAAATTTAAAGGCATATCACTAAGTGAAAGAAGCCAATCTGAAAAGGCTACATACTTTCTGCTTCGGACAATATGACATCTGGAAAAGGCAAACCTGTGGAGACAATAAGATTAATGGCTGCCAGGGGTGCAGAGGAAGAAGGAAGACATGAATAAGCAAAGCACAGAAAATGTTTAGGGTGGTGAAAAGTATTCTATATGATATTATAATGATAGATATGTGTCATTATACATATGTGCAAACCCATGGAATGTACAACACCAAGAGTTAATTCTAAGGCAAACTATGGATTTTGGATGATTATGACCTGTCAATGTAGCTTCATCCTCAAGTAAAAAAAAAACAAAACAAAAAGTGCCATTCTGGTGAGTGATGTAAATAATGGGAGAGACTGTGCATGTGTGGGGATAAGTGGAATATGAGAAATCTCTGTACCTCCCACTCAATTTTGTTGTGGATTTAAAACCGCCCTAAATTTTTTTTTTTTTTTTAATGTGAAAGGTTTTTACATGACTTTCTAAGACTTTTGACTTATTTTAACACCAGGTGGCAGTAGAGGTAGAATTTATCAAAATTGAATGAGGGAGGTGGAAACTGATTTTGAACTACATATAAGCAAATTAATAGTATGTACAGAGTGTCCACCATCTGCACAGTGCTAGCATTTGCAATGGGGTACCTCTGAAGGAAACAATCATAAACCAGTGGAGTAAAGAAAGCTTCATACAAGACAATAGCTTCTACCTAATTGTTGCATTTGATTTTTTCTCTTCCAAAAGTGGCCTTTGTAGAGAAAATATAAATGCATGGTGCTTAAAACAACAATTTCCTGGTAGAAAATGTGTTTCAATGAAAGAACATTCAATTTAGATTTTACTTAGAAAACTGCACATGTTCATATAAAAGAAATCTAAAAGAAGGGACTTTAAAATTAATTTGCACATACCTTCCAGTTTACAGAGGAGGGAACTGAATGCACAGGGGTTAGGATATATGCCCACAGAAAGACCTAGTACGAACTGGTAAATCAGGAAACAGCTTCTATACTCTTTCCTCAGTACTCTGATGAGGTTTAACTTATCTGACAAGCTTGATTTCAGTCCATAGGCTTATTTAGGAATAAATACATTATTGAGAGTTTTGCTTACTTTATGTTTATTGGTTTCTTCTACATTTACCAAATTTTATTTTTGATTCATAATTATAATGTAGCCTGGCTAATATTTTATAAATACATATATTGTCTTTATTGGACATGGAATAGCCACTTCCCTTTAAAGGTACTTAATTAAGCACACAGGCTCCAGACCCTGACTACTTAAAATATAGTGAGCTTATAGACTTTTTCGTATATTAGCTGTGTGGCCTTGGGAAGATTGTTGAATCCTTCATATTTTAGGTTTTTTTACCTGTGAAAATGAGATGATAATATTACCTACTTGTAAGAGTTGTACAGATTAAATAAGTTAAAAAAGTAAAGTTTTAAAATAATACTTAATATATATTAAAACTTTGACCAGTGTTATCACCCAGCCCAATATTCTATCACTATCTCAAGGGATGTTTTCTGGGTACTGCTATATGACATTAACCATCAAAGGTGATTAACTTTGAGTATTTTGGAATTTGCTAATCAAATCTGTATTAATCATATTAATAAATTTTATAACTTTAGAGCCATGTTTTAGTTATTTTAATCGGCTAGAGTCTTTATGTTCTAATTTATCCTCTCAAGGAAAAATATAACGTAGTTTTGAAATCCTGTGGGTTCTAATTATTATGTCATGAATTTTTCCCTGATAGAAGGGAGATCAGATGGCAGAGAGCTGTAAGAGAAAGGGTTGCTTGAGCTCATTTTATTTCTCAGTAACAATTTAGTTGAAGGCGAACTTGAAGGTGCCAAGAAAAGAAAGTGGTATTGATTGCATCTAATCAAAAAGGCTGTCACCTAGTGCAGTTGAACTCTTCTTATGTTGGCACCCAATCAAGGAAGAGAAGGTGACTTGACATTTCGAATTATCCCCAAACTGGCCAAGTTCACCTTTCAGTGGAGATCTGCAGAAACTGAGTTTCCTTTCTTCAGTAGCACATCTTGCAAGTCAAGAATGTAAAGACCAAAAGCTCAAGGCAAGCCTCAGAAGCTCAGTAAGCAGCAAGGAAGGATAAATCCTGGTGTGTTTACCACTAATTATCATGTCCACATTAGAAGGTGTGGAAGCAAACAACGCTAGTGCTGCAAATGCCCATCATTCAGATTTATACTGGAAAGGGATCTGCCCCCTTTAAAGGCCTGGACCCAGAAACCCATGTGGTCCCAAAATAATCCTTTGACTTTTTCCCTTGGTGGAAATTTAATGTTTCTCTTTGAGAAAGATAATTCAGTGCTGGTTTCATTAATCTTCCTTATAACAGACTGCTGTAGAAAACGCACATACACAAGGATTTTAAAAGATTTCTTTCACAGTCGACCCTATCTAGTTCAAACCGAACCTTTGTGACCGATGGTGGATTCCTATGAGCGGATCCCTAGTCTAAGAAAACAACTTCTCCCCCACGCCTCCCTCTCCACCCACACCAACGTCTGACTCCTCACTCCACCTTATAGAAAGAAAATGTGTTTTTTCGCTGCCTGGAAGACTCGATAACCCAATCGATCGATTTAAAAAAAAAAAGAAGAAGAAAAGAAAAATCGTAGCCTAGACAGAAGTTGCGCGCCACCGCCCGTTCTCTGTGGGCAAAGCCCCAGGAGAAGGAACTGAATCCCATTCTCCAATCCTCAGAGCCCAGTGGCCGGAAGGCATTGGCTGGGCCTTTGCCATTGGTCCCCACCTCCTCTGCCCGGAGTTCTCTTTCGGCTCCCCACCAAGCTACACTAAGTGACTTCTCGGAAATGCTAGCAGATTCTGCTGAACAGGAAGGGAGGAAGGGGTAATGGGGCGGGGTGAGGTAAGGGAAGGTGAGGCTGCTCTTATGGATGGATGCTAGGCACACATTCGCATGAGCGCGTGCTCGCGTGCACATACACATACACTCATACACACACCCCACCCCGTAGGGTCTCTGTAAATGGGAGGTTGCGACTCCTCTGTCTCCTGCTTGTCACACAGTGGAGATGCCGCAGCATCGCCACCACCACGCCCCAAGCTGGGTCCCACCCCGGCGTGGCCAGCATCAGTGGAGGGGAGGAGGGACGGTGGGTGGGGAGGGAGCGGGTTGTGAGGAGTGGATGGAGGAGCCCTGCCTGGCCCGCGGTGGGGCGGGGCTGCAGCCTGCCTGGGCGCGCCGGGGAAGGAGGGGCGCAGTCTGCACGCCAGCCCTCACTAGCGCTCCGGCGCGGGTGTGCAGTGTCCAATTCCTTGGTGTGGCTGGCTGGGGCTGGGCTAGCTTGAGTGCCAGAAGCTGGCGGTGGCAGGCGTCTGCTGAGCAACAGGAGCCCAAAGAAAGAGGGAGAAGCAGCAGCAGAGAGGACGCGGGGGTAAAAGACCAGGAGTAAGGAAGGGTCCCGAAGCCTGCGCCCTTCTACGGGTGCACTGGGTGGGCATGACCTGCGGGCAAGGTTTCAAGTAAGTGCCTTTTCTCTTGCTCCTCTGGTGTTGCGGGCAGGGAAGCAGCCAGCTTCACTAGTCCTCTCTTCAACTGCCACACCCACCTGTGTCCTTATTCGCATCTCTCGTCTTTGACTACCCGGTGTTAGGAGACCCTAACTGTTGAAAGGGGGAAGCTGGGTGGGGTGGGGGCCAGAGGAGCTGGAGTGGCAACTGTTTTCTTTAGCAGGGCCGGAGCAACTCACCTTGTGAGTTTGCTGCCAGGTTCTGAAAATGTAGAAAGAGAAAGGCAGATGTACCTGATGGTTTACTGTCCGTTATCTGTCAATGCTAGCGGAGTTGTTGGGTTTTTTGGGTTTTTTTAGTTTGTTTGTTTTTTCAGTACCAGGGACAGATCTTATTCTTTAGGACCAAAAACATGTGTTTCCCATGGCAAATATGGGCGTGCCGAACCAGCAGCTGATTGTTACTACCTGTGGGGGACAGCGAAGAAACGCAGCACTACTTCGGAGCACACAACCATAAATAGTTGACAAGACAGCTTTGCCCCATTTCTCCACGCAGTTTGTTTTTCGGATTTAAGACTTTTATAGTGAAATTGAGATAAGATTCAAATCATTTTAACTTTTGATCGACTTCAACTTAAACTGTCATTTACATTTAGGGGAAAAAAAAACTTCTGTTATTTGTATTAAAGACAGTTAAAAGATCAAAGCAAAGTTACTAAACCAGAAAATTTAATGCCAACTTCCAGATTATAGCAAAAACTTAATTCATTATTTTAGTGTTTTTCATTACCATTGAATCATTCCCAGTAATATATATATATATCTTCTTTGAAGGTAAGAACAATTTTTATGTGAAAGGAGCGTAGGGGAGTTTCTAAAAAGCTCGCTTCAATAAGATAAAGACCGAATCAACATGAAATTTTACAAGATGGATTTTCAGTTGCAGAATGTCAGTGTTGGGAGGTTAAGTTCTTCTCAGAAACATAATATTCTTTTTTATTTATCTTCCTTCCCTGTGGCCAGAAGGGAGATATTTTTCATTCTTTCTTTTGATATTTTAAAATATACTTTCACATTTTTTGCATTAACATCAATAAAACCTATGGATATAAATATGCAAACCAAATTCGAGTATTAAGTAGTCCATTTTATTGAGGAATCTTCTAATTCTTTTTCCATTAGTTTTAAAATTTTAAAGTAGAATTTACTTTGTTGGGATTTAAAAAAATATATTGATTATTTAAAAAGCTAATCTAATCTGATCCCTATATGTGGAATTATCATGATTGTTAGAATGGTGAGTGTTTATTCATGACAAAATGCTAGATAAAATGTGGCATTTGATATAATGGAGAATGTGCCCTCTATACGGGCAACTGATAATAGCTTTGCTTAAGGTCATTTTTGTATTTTGTAGGTGTTCAAAATACCTGTCTACTAGAGGTTCCCTTTTGAGAGCAAACCACTGTGCAGTCATGAGGCTCAGTACACAGTCACCATGATTTTTATGGTGCAGGGCAGGGCTCACTGGGTACCTGATGCTTCTACAGAAGAAAGATGAGTAAGGTCTGGCTCTCTGCCAAGAGCATTTTGGTGCCTCCTTGTGTCTCCTAGGACCCAGAGAGAATCATGGGAACCCTCCTGTGGTAGTGCTTGTGTTTTCGCTACCTGTGGATGAGATGAGTTTTGGCAGCAAAGAAAAGTGAAAAATTCATAGATGGAATAAGAGGGCTCCTATTCACCTTTTTAATATGGTCAACCCGCTTTCTCTGTGGCAAGGACAAAAAAATACAATCTTACATTTTGCATGAATAATGAAAAGTAATATTTATCTATTATCTATTCCTATTAGGTGTACATAAAATGTGTGAAGTGCTAGGATTTATATGGTATTTTTCTAACCTCATAAAGGGGCTTAATGTTCATTAATGTGGATGGGTCATTCTAAATGTCATAATTGTCATAACTTCCTAAAGCTCTGTTCTCAGATTCATTCCCGCCTCCTCCTCTATCATTTGAATAAATGCCTCAACTATCCACCAAGTGTCAATTGCTCTCCCTTCCTCATGATGGCATTTCATCCTTAACCAGTCCACATTTAGCTCTATCAGTCGTGTTGTTCAGATGCACTTATCTTCAATCATACTTCTCAGACATATCTCTTCCACCCTGTTATGTAGATCTGTAGTGCCACCAAATTAGTTTAGGCCATCAGCAGAATTTATCTGGGTTCCAGCTACAGCCTTCATAGTTTGCTCTAATTCCATAGTTTGTTCTGCTGCAGGTCACTCTTCATAATAAGCAGTGATGATTCTTAAAAACATTCATTGGCTCATGACTGCATAGAAAAATGTGAATAAATGCAGGAAAACAGAAATTGGTCAACAGCAAATTCTTCCTGTTAACATACTCCCCACTCTCTGATCTGGCCCTTTTCTATGACCTCATTTCCCCTCATCTATATGCTCCAGCCACATTGGCCTTTTAGTACCTGGAACATGCAGAGAAATTTCACTTCCTAAGGTGTTTTCAGATGCTGTTCCCAGTGCCTACACTATTTCTTTCCCTCTGAATTGCTAGCTCCTTTGCAAACTTTAAACCTCAGCTCAAAGGCCTCTGATCATTCTTGATCACCTTGTCACAAGTAGGTTGTCATCTCTTAGTCCCTATTTTGGTACCTTATGTGTTTGCTTCATTTTGCTCATTAGATAACATACAGGTATTTTGTGGGTTTGTATATTACATGCTCCATAGAGCACATCTTTATTGTTGATTCAGCTTCCAGTACAGCACCTGGCATGAAGTAGTATGTGTGAGCAGGTGTTTCTAGATATTTATGTGAATTGTAAACTACAAATATATGACTTATCATAGAGCACATCAGTCTATTAAACATATGCATTTTATGATTTAGTTTATATTAAAAATTTTTTTTTAGAGATATGGGAAGGAAAGGAGAGAGGGAATGAAACATCAATGTGTGGTTGCCTCTTGTGCACCCCCTACTGGAGACCTGGCTGGCAACCCAGGCATGTACCCTGACTAGGAATCAAACCAGTGACCCTTTCATTCACAGGCTGTCACTCAATCTACTGAGTCACACCAGCCAGGGCTGATTTTTTTTTTGTTTGAGCATCTGGTATACTTACAACCCATGTATGCTGGTCTTTAAGCAGTTGTTTAGTAATAACATGTTCAAAGGTAAGTAGATTATAATGTATCTTTAGGAAAGTGGTGACCACAACTGGATTGAAATATATTTCATAGAAAAATTGGGATACATAAGCCAATGTGACTTGAGTATGAGTAACTCCTAACATACAATGGTGACTGCATTACATTTAAATCTATCTTTTACCAAGAATTTAGGGTCACTCAGTAGTCACTAAATTTCAAATATTGTTTTATAATAAATATGAGTACTTGAGCAGGCTCAGCTGATATAAATATGGTCAAGTCAGGTGAGGCCTTAGATCCAGTGTTCACATGATCTAAGTTGATGTTCAGTCCAGGCTCAAAGGGCAAACTATCTCACAAACCCAAAGTGTCCATTGAGAAAGGCTCAGAGACACACTGTGGGCTAATCCTTGGAGATCCATCACTGTTATTGGATGCCTGAGCAGGGGCTTCAGAATACATGCTGGTTAATGATAGCATCATATGCACACACACACACACACACACACACACACACACACACTGAATGTGGCAATAAGTACCCCCATTATTTTTTTGAAACTATTCCTAAAGGTAAACCAAACAAGTAGTTTTGCTATTAACATTTGGTTAAAGATTTAGCTTGTGCCCTGGCTGGTGTAGCTCAGTGGATTGAGCACGGGCTGCGAACCAAAGTGTCGCAGGTTCGATTCCCAGCCAGGGTACATGCCTGGATTGCGGGCTATAACCCCCAGCAACCGCACATTGATGTTTCTCGCTCTCTCTATCTCCCTCCCTTCCCACTCTAAAAATAAATAAATAAAATCTTTAAAAAAAAAAAGATTTAGCTTGCCAATAAGTAACCAGCACTGATTCAAGATATCATTTTTATTTTGGGGTTTCTTTTTATATGCATAAAGAACTTGCTAATCATGTCTCTTTTGAAGGACTAAACTATTTTATGAATTGTCACCAGGGATTTTGTTATATTTGATATTAAGTTGGCAATTGTGGTTCTTGTAATGCCTTGGAGTCCATCTGGTTACTAACTGAAGGTACTAACTGGGTACTCTCTTTGTATGTGTCACAGATTAGCTAATTTATTCTCATAGACAGGTAATGCAGCTTTCTTTTTCAGATCTATATAAAGTCAGATTATCACTTAAGATGGCAAGGTCATAATAAAGGATGTTATAACATTGTATAAAAATAATTCTCATCTGAGGATTTAGGGGAGAGCATTCACAGAATGTGCATAGGCCTCTTTTGTGGAATACGAGGGAATAGTTTTGGTGTCTTGCTATCCTATGAAATGAAATTTCTTCATTGAAGATTTACCTTACACCTTCTTCCCTGTACACCTGGAAGGAAATGGCCTTGGGCAACAGGGAAAGACTCGGCTCTTGGCAGCTAAAGGTAGAACAAAGTTTGGAGGAATGAAACTTGGGTGGTAAGGAAAAATGGCAGACTATGATAAAGAAAAAAGGAGACGAGAAGGCCTTGTACAGTGTCTGTGAGCAATCTGCCACAGACAAATTTGGGATGACATTACATATAGAGCTGAATTTGATATCTTTTTACCTCACTGAGGAAAGAGCTCTCTCTTTAAAATAACTATTGCATTTTAAGTAAAAAACATGCTGTTATTACTCCTTTTATGTGGGAAATAGAATACCTTTGGATTTTTAAAGTGATATAACAGGGAGCCAAATATGCCATATATTATTACTAAACTATGCCGTTACTTTAATTGTCATCTCAATGCTATTCATTTTATTACTCCCTTTTTTTGTGTCAAGTGCTTGAGAGACTGCTATTATGGATCATATATTTTTTTCAAATGTCTTCTTGGATTTTTTACCAAACTTTCTGAATCACTTCTCAAAATAAGATAAAACTCCAATTTCACCTATGATTGTTCACTTGGAAATTTAGAGGGAATAAGTACATATACGATGTCATTAACCTACCATCTCTGCCCTGAAATTAATGCTTTTTTTTTCCCCTTTCTCCTTCCCTTCTACATTTCATCTTCTGAGCATTTGATGGATTTGTCAATAACACAAATTTTGTCAAGTATTAGGTCAAACTATTCATACAAAAAAATGGAAAGTTGAGCCTCTATGGAAGATTAATAAGATTAGACAGCTGAATTAAAATATAAGCGCAAAGACATATCCCTAGAGATTTTTAGTGAAATTTTCTATGTGCTATAGGCCGAAGTTGACTTCCTATGTATGATTGTTTTTAAAAAATAGGAGTGATTTCATTAGATGTAGTGTCTTTCAACTATACTAGTTGCTCATAAACTGTGTACCTTAGAATATAATGTAATTATGATTATAAATAATGCTGCAATTAACATAGGGGCGCTTATGTTCTTTTCAATTAGTGTTTTGGAGTTCCTTGGATCACTGGGTCAAAAGGTAGATCCATTTTTATTTTTTTGAGGTGCTCCCATACAGCTTTCCACTGTGCCTGCACCAGCCTGCATTCCCACCAACTGTGCAAAATAGTCCCTGTTTCTGCACATTATCGCCAGCACTTGTTTGTTGATTTGATGACAGCCATTCTGAGAGATGATATCTTATTGTGGTTTTAATTTACATCTCTCTGATGATTAGTGACATCTGTATGTCCTCTTTGGAGAAGTGTCTATCCAGGTCTTTTGCCCATTTTAAAATTGGGTTATTTGTTGTTATTGGGTTTTTTGGTATTGAGTTTTATAAGTTCTGTATAAATTTTGGATATTAACCCCTTATCAGATGTTTTGATGAATATGTTTTCCTATTCTGTGGGGTTTTTTATTTTGTTGATATTTCCCTTTGCTGTGTAAAAACTTTTTAGTTTGATGTACTCCCATTTATTTATTTTTTCTTTTGTTTCCCTTGCCCAGGGAGATATATCTGATAAAATGTTGCTATGAGCTGTGTCTGAGATTTTGCTACCTATGTTTTCTTCTAGGTCAGGTCTAACATTTAAGTCTTTAGTCCATTTTTTAGTTGATTCTTGTGTGTAGTGTAAGAAGGTGGTCTAGTTTCACTTTTCTGCACATCTGTCCAATTTTCCCAACACCATTCATTAAATAAACTATCTTTAGCCCATCGTATGTGCTTGTTCCTCTGTCAGCTATTAACTGACCATAAAGGTGTGGGTTTATTTCTGGGCTCTCTGTTCTGTTCCATTGATATTTGTGTGTCTGTTTTTATGCCAGTACCATGCTGTTCTGATTACTATAGCTTTGTTGACAATCACCAAGATATGGAAGCAGCACAAGTGTCCATCTGTAGATGAGTAGATAAAGCAACTATGGGACATTTACACAATGGAATACTACTCAGATGTAAAAAAGAAGAAAATTTTACATTTTGCAACATTCTGGATGGACTTGGAGATTATATAATTGAAATAAGTGAAATAAGCCAGTCAGAGAAAGACAAATACCATATGATTTCACTCATATGTGGAATCTAGTAAACAAACTGAACTAACAAGCAAAATAGAGATGGATTCATAGATAGAGAGCAGCATGACAACTAATGGGGGGTAGGACATGGAGGGATTGAGCAAAAAGGAAAAAAGGACTCACGGACAACAGTGCAGTGATTGCGGGGTTGGGGATGTAAAGGGGGACTAAATGGTAATAGATGACGCAGACACTGGCCCACAGTGTCCACAGCGTTATGGATGAGATAAGATACATTCACATGGACTACCGAGTCCTATGGCGGAAAAGGGATGGCATGGCTACTCTGTCAAGGGGAGAGTGCCTTGGAGTGGCCTAGCCAATCTCTCAAGAGGAGATCATGCCAACCCTTGGCTTGATAAGCTTTTATTAGGTTCATTTTGCACAAGAATACAGTTCATCAATCATTGTCAGGCAGTAAGGATCAAACAATAGACAGCATACAAAGAACTACTAAGGCTTATTCTGAGTCAGGGTCTGTTAGCTACAGGGCTACAAAACTTTGGAAAACAAACTCATTTCCTGCTTAGACCCTTATAATTTTATTGAGAGCATTCTTAGCAAAGCAGGTTTCACAGGATTTTATGTATTCTTTCTTAGGCCTGATCACCCAGGGAACCTGCCTTTTCCAGCACAGGGCTGCACTGCCCTCTGTCATTGTTCAGGCTTAAGTCAGGCAGGGGAAGTAAGGAAGCCAAGAGATTAGGAGACTCCTCAAAGACAGAATGAGGACTCAGGCTATTTCAAAGCTGAGGGACGAGGGCCTTACCCCCTTTTGCTATAGCCCTCCAAGTCCTTCCCTGAGGGCCCCCCATGATCATGCCTGTCTTAGGTCATTGCTCCCTTGAGGAATCTTACCCATCATTGGCTAACTGATAAAGCATTGGGAGCAAGGCAGGGTGAAGTAAAAGGAGCAGAGGTGGTGCCCCTGCCAAGGAGATAAGCTTTGTCTCCTTAGTGGCTTATGATCCAAAGGTCGCTCAGCCTTAGCAATGAGGGGGTTACAGCTTCTGAAACCAGGCAGGGCGGTCCCCAACAAATGGAAAAAATACAATAAAAAGTAAAACAAAAACATATAATGTAATTGTTTAAAAATACATCATCTTAAAGACCTATAATTTACAAATTTAAAAAAGAAGTATATGTAGATATTTAAGTCCACACAGAAAATTTAAACAGAGGGAAGTGAAATAAATGTTACTTGATGAGATACCCCTTTATGTATTAATTTAAACTCAACAATGATTATTTTTTAAGTTCAGTGGTGTAAAGATAATTTATTAACCGATCTACATTTTGAATAGTATAAATAGATTATTTTATTGGTAAATTATGCCTTCACTTTCTCTGGGCAATAATATAAAGTTAACATTCCACTTCAGTAAATATTGTGTGACAATCTTTATAGATGATCTTTTCATGGAATAAAATAACAAAGTTTAAGTGATGATTTTCTCCCCTTAACATATATATTCCTTGTAGCCTGGATAAACCTGGCTCATGGTAGTTCAGGTAGTGTGAAAGGACATGGGACCCTCAGGGGTCAGCTGGTAGCAAGGTTCTTACCGTCCCATGAGATCATCCAACAGACTTTCCCAGATGAATGTCTGCAGAATGGTTATGCAGAGAAGCTCTTTTGAAAATTTATATTCTGTCCGTACTGTACTTCAGAATGTTTGTAAATATTTTATAAAGTGTTAAAGCACTGAGGAATAAAATTATATTCTTATTGTATAGTGGTCTTAGTCAAGTACTTTAACCTCTCAAGTGTAACTTCATTGTGAAATATGTGGTGTCTATTTCTGAGGGTATCTGTACAAATTAAATTAAATATACACATACACACTAAAAAAGCCATTTTAATGTCTCACATGATAAATGAGTTTTCAGTAATTGTAGGTAACAATTGGTAACTCAGGTAAATACAAATGGTACAGCATTTTGACTTTATTGTTGTTACTTTTACTTTTCATCCTATTTCAATGAATACTAATAAAGCAGTTTCCCTATTTTTAAAGACAGTTATACATCTGATATGGCACCATTCCATTTTGAACTTTTTATAACACTTTCTTGCTAAAGTTGTCAGTTATAGGCTATTACAAATAGTTTATATGAAGTATCTAAAAATTTATCAGTAGGAAAATATGGGAGAGGTGTTTAAAAATCAAGAATTATTTATCTGTACAAATATATTATTCTTACATTTGGAACCTAATCCAACAGAATTTTTATCAATGGAGAACAGTAGAGTGGAGATGACCTCCCAGTCATCTCCACTCTACTACTATGCCTTACAACTAATATTTACTTTTATAGGAAATTTTTAAAAATAACATATCATACAATTTTCCAGTTATGTATGAAATCCAGCTTACTGTAGTTATTCAGTCATTGAGAATATAACTCTGAATTTTTAAGTCAGCAGATAGGATGGCTGAGCCCGAGGGAAATATTTGCCAATATGTCCATTCATTTGCTGTATTTCATTGGTAACACATTTACAAAAATCAGAATCTTATAAAGCAATAATCGAATTAAGGGTAATAATTAAATCATTTTTATTTGTTTTCTTTATCAATCCACAATTCTTCTTTAGTTACAAAGACTAAACAACTATGTACTGTAAGAGGTGGGCCAAGGAAATATCAGGAAGACAAAAAATGAACATGTAACAGGTGTACTGCCATGAAAGAAAATACAGACAACACAGTTAATATTATGGATAATAACATCTTGTTATTACTGACAAGATCATTAATTTAACAGCTTCAAATATGGTGGTATTATTTTCACCAAGCAATACATTCAGGGATTTGCAAATGCTTCTCTCTTTTTTTGGCAGTCTTAGTCTATTTATTTATTTATTTATTTATTTTTTATTGTTGCTCAGTCACAGTTGTCCTGCCCTTTTCCCCATTACTCTAACTTGCCCCATCCCCCCTCACTCCCATGGTCAGTCCCCCACCATTGTCCTCAATTGTTTCTTTTAAAGCCCACAACCACCCTTTGAAGTGAGAATGCTAATGCTCAGAAGTTACATCCCCAAAGACTCACAGTGATTACTAGACCTGAGGAACATATACATTCTTTTTAAAGGAAAGAAAATCTTATTCCAACAACATATCAATACTTGTACATACCCCACACAGGTATACCCAGTGATTATTTTTCCAAGGATTCCACAAAAGCCTTCTACCCATAATGGAGCTGAAGTAGTCTACATTTGTAATTAAATACAGCAAACTATGTAGTTAAAATACAATAACAAGAAAGACAAAGATGAAATGTCATTTAAATATTCACCTTGAATATGTTCATGTCCTAGAAATTAAGAGTATAGAAAGTCTTAATTAGAAGAGTACAAATATTTTTGGTACCACAAATTGATACACTTAAATATAACCTAAATCATAGTCACAAAAAGTCAACTATTTATGTCATTAAAGTATTTCTTTAATGTCAATGATTCAAGGAATTTACTCAAGGGTTCTAAAACAGTTTTGAAAGCTAATTTACATTACACTTATAATAATTTTCTAATACAAGTGATTTTCTTTTAATATCTATTTTATATAATAGATATTAAAAATATCTATTTTTAGTAGGAATAGGGCTCCATAGGAAATTGGAGCCCTGAGTTCTATGATATATCTCAATATGTTCTAATGTTTGTGGATTGACAGCTTGTCTACTAGACCTGTGATTTGCAGTCAGTGTGCTGCATGTGGCACACTGGTGCACCACCAGAATTTTTAAAACGTGTGATACCTGACTATTTAGTCAGGGGACACTGACCTCTTTCCCTTTGATTGTCAAATAAAAAAATAACAAAAGCCAGCACAACAATAGCTGTCCAGTGGGAATGAATCAAAATTATATCTTTTTTGTCAGTTTCACAAAAAAATATATTTTCTGGTGTGCCGCAGAATTTTAGTAATTGGTTTATATGTCCATGACACAAAAAAAGGTTGAAAAATTGCTGTACTCGACTGTTAAGGTTTTAAGGGAAGAGACCATAGCTCATTCACATTGACATCCCTTCACAGTGTCTTGCATGCAGTCATTCTTACTCCATAGCTGCTGAATAAATGAATCAATCATTGCACAACTATATATGCTCAACTTATTAAAAATGGTTCCTTTTCACTGAAACTTACTTTCTAAGAATGTGGGGGGAATAACACAACAAAAAGTTAATAATTTATGCTTCTCAAGCCTAGCTTTCTTTCATTACTAGGTCCGGATGAAACAGTCATATATCTTAATTCTCACTCAGGAATGAACAGCACTCCTGCTTATTTTCTGCCCAGCTTAGGTTCATTAATTCTAGATGACATTTAGTCTTCTTTGTATAAAAGAGCCAAAATATTTTAGCATTTACTTGATTTGAGCATTACAAAGGCTGAAGCCCAAGCCCTTTCCTGGGAGTTATCTGTCAGAGTATTTGGTTAAGAGGTGGACTGCAGTCAGATAATTTTTAAAAAAGTGAGAATTGAAAATTCCCAACTGATTTGTGTTGACCTGGTCATCAGTCATTAAGCCCTAACTGGTTGGCTTCCAAAATGTGTAGGTCAGATATTGGAATCCAAGTGCTATCAATGCCATTGAGGTTTGTGGGAAGGAAGAACCTGGCAGAGATCCCAAGAGTAGTGGTAAAGCGATGCTGAGGTGCTCCAGGTCAGCTCCCAGAACTTTTAGCATCACTATTCTCAGCATTCATGTTTTATGAAATTTAACAGTGATTCCTTCTTTCCTTCCCTCCTCCTTTATTCCCTCCCTTCCTTCAGCAAATATTTATTGAGAAGCTACTCAGGCACTATTGTAGACACTGTAGGTACAGCAGGGAACAAAACATGGAACTTTATGCAAGTTCAGGGAAAGATAATGAATAAATAAATAAATACTTACTATCATCTGTCCTTGTATTATAATGTATGTTGTCCAGAAACATAGAACAGGACAGGGAGAGTTGAGGGGAAGAGGCATTATTTAATAAGTGTGTTTAAAAAACTTTTTTATTTTTTACCTTTTTTAAAATTTATTTTTATTAAATTTATTGGTGTGACATTGCTTAATAAAATTATGTAGGTTTTGCATGTACAATTCTACAATACATCATCTGTATTTTGTATTGTGTGCTCATCACCCAAAGTTAACAGTCTTTTTGTCACCACACACAAAACCCCTTCTATCCTTCACTACCCTCTACCCCCATTCAAGTATGGGATATAAAACTAAAAGCAACAAAGAAAGGCCTTTTAAGAGGTGATATTTAAGCAGAGACCAGAAGGAGGTAAGGAAGTGAGGGATCTAGCTCTGCAACAGAAAAATCACTCCAGTCACCAAGAGCTTCAATTGCAACCCTGTGACATATCTGATGTGTTTATGGAGCAGCAAGGAAATCCATGTGGCTGAAATGCAGAGAGCAAGGTAGAAATTAGTAGAAGATGAGGGCCTTTGGTTAATTTAGAAAGATTGCTAATTCTGCCTAGAGGTCTGTATGATGAGCCAATTCAACACTGGTGGGCATGGAACAAACTGGAAGGGGATGAAGTGTGCTTTATTTTTTTTTTCACTAGATCCCATCCCCCTGGTTCTAATTCTTTTGGGTATATACCCATAATTAGAATTGCTGGATCATATAATAATTCTATGTTTAATTTTTTTGAAGAACTATTCAACCATTTTCTACAGCAGCTACACTATTTTGTATTCCCACCAGCAATGCACAAGGATTCCAGTTTTCAATACCTTCCCTTACACTTTTTTCTCTTTTTTTTTATGGTAGCCATCCTATTGGGAATGAAGTGTCATCTCCTTGTCATCTTGATTTACCTTTCCCTAATGATTAGTGAGATTGAATATATGTTCATGAGCTTATTGCCCATTCATATATCTTCTTTGAAAAAAATGTCTATTCCAGTCCTTTGTGCATTTTTTAATAGGTTTGTTAGTTTTTGTTGTTCTTCTTGAGTTGAGGGAGTCCTTTATATATTGTGGATATTAATCCTTTATCAGATATGATTTACAAATAGTTTGTAAGTTCTCTGAGATGCCTTTTCATTTTCTAATAGTGCCTTTTGATACACAGAAATTTGTAACTTTGATAAAATATAATTTATCTATTTATTCTTGCCTGTGCATTGGAGCCATATCTAAGAACTCATTTTAAATCCAACATCTTCAGTTTTTTCCCAATGTTTTCTTATTATAGTTTTAGCTCTTAGGATTTTTTTCTATGACTGTAGACATTACAGAGTCTAACAGTCTCCAATTTCCCCTCATGCATCACTCCCAGAGGTCTGGTTTTTAGCTCAAATGTTTCTTACTCTGAGCATTTACCTTCCCCTTCAATAACCATATCTCATGCCTTTTGTATGCTAGGGTTAACATTCTTGAATTGTTTGAAGAGTATACTAGCAACTTAAGGGGATTCCTGATGTGGAAAGAATATTATATATTCATATTTTCCTAGCGTCTGATGGGGTTCATTCATCCTTTTGACCAACCTTGTTATTAAAAATGTTTGTGTTTGGTCACATCCTATATAGTGTAAGAATTCTGATTCCTTGCTAACTAATTAATAAATTAAAAACTCTTTATATTCTGTCCTAGGAATTAGAATATATGATTGATTATATGATGATTAGAATATAGAATAGATGATATGATTAATGTAGCAAGAATTCTACCTGCTGCCAGAGTGATCCCCTCTACTCAAGCACAATGTTTTGCATTGTGTGGGTACTAAATAATACTGCAGTGAGTGAGCAAATGAGTGAATGAATGAAAAAGAAAGACTATCTTATGTCATTACATGTTTAGTAAATCTGACTTCTACTGTTTAAATTTTTTACTTATTTTAACAAAACAAGTTCAGAAATCTCCTTTGCCTTTAGTCAAAATTAGTGAAGACACTAATTTTTCAATCAATTGTGCTAGAAGTGTTTTTAGAAGAATTTATTACTGAGAACTGAAGTTTGGAGGTTAGAGATTGTATCCCAAAAATGTCTTGTCCCATTAGACAGTCCTTGTGGAGGTTATGTCCATAGGCAGCACTTTTTCCCATGGGTAGCTACCAGCAAATGAAAATGGTGACTATTTATGGAAATTCTAGGTCTCTGAGTATGGTATATATTGCCATGAAAATAAGACATATGAACATATTTTGTTTATAAACAAGTCAATGCATTAATTAGAACAATAGTTGAAACATTTAAAGCCTGTAAATAAAAGTTAGGCACTTTGCCATTGAATTGTTGGATATTCTTTTTCCTAAACACCCATCTTACCTCAGAATCCAAGTCTCGAGGTCAGAATACACTGGAATATAAAGCTGAGGAAGGATGGGAATTATTTTCTTCCCATTTACTTCTTACTTTGTGGCAACCATCTAATCTGGAATTTTCTTCATGATTCTAAGCCTGTTTACATCTGAGATTCTGAAAATCTTGTCTCTGAATTATAGAAAGTAAGAAATACTATCTTGCAATTCAGCCATTTAAAAAAATACCTGTACCCTTCATCTTCTGAATACCTTTTAAACTATAGCCTCTAAAAAGAATACATTTTAAACAGTATTAAATGGGTGTTATCTTAGTACCAGACTAAGGTCAAATCTATTGCCTTGCCACAATTATAGCTGGTATGTCCATGAAAGAGCAGAGAAAGATGAAACACAGGAAATTTCTATTTATGAACATGTTAGTTTGCAAAAGGCTTGTTTGCAAGTTCATGTGTTTTATTCCATAGTCTTTAGCATCCTTAGATGAATTTCAACTAAATAAGTTGTTTCTTTATAATAAAACCAGGTACCTCCTTCCTCTGCCAATATATATTCTAAAAGAATGTCTAAACCAAAAACCTTTTAAGTAGGTGACAACTTTCCTTGATAAAATCCACAAATATTTCTAAGAATCCCTTGGTGTGCATGCCACTCAGCGCCCTTGTTGTGATAGTGAACAGGAGCACCTTGAGTCTATTGAACCATTCTTGGCCTGTCAGCAGAAGCTGTCACCATGCTTGATTTTACCTTCCTAAGCAAGTACCTTTCCTTCTCTTGCTTTAAAATTCAGTTCAGGACTATCCATTGCTATTAAAGAAACATCATCTGACCTATGCTAGACTATTTTCTCTTAATTCTTTTTTCTTTGCATCTTTCTTGCTTTTGCCTAGGTTCAGCATTTTTAAGCTACTGTATAACCCTGCTCAGACCTAATCATTTCTACTGTCAGATGATTAATCTTTCATGCACTTGCCACATTCTTTTATGCTTTTTTTTAAAAATTTCTGCTTTGGTTTCCATAACATTCCAATTCCTTTGGTTATTAAATCTTTCAACACTGTCATTGTGTTTGTATTTAATAAGCCTGATGGGTCTCATCTTCAATAACACTTAAAAACAATGGACACATCATGCACATAATGAGCCTTATGTTGGCAGGGACTTTAGAAGTAGCTGTGTGTGATGTAGATCTCTGTCTGTTGGTAGAAACCAGTGTGCTCTTGGTTTTGCAATGATCACAGCTTTGTTTTAATATTTAAAATATCCAAAATTGAAATCTCCTTCAGGAGATATGGTACTATATATGTATTACAAACATCTATCTATCATGAAGTAACCAAATTTATTCTCCTTCCTTAAGAACAGTAAGTATGCAAAGTCAATTTGTAGGAAAGTTGATAAAAATCACTAATAATAATAGTCAGACAGTTTTGGGACTTAAACTGTGTGAGGAAATGAAGTGAATGGTTAGAGTGCACTGTGCACTTAAAGTGTACTAGAAAATGTGCTTGATGATGAAACTGCAGTGTCTCATGTTTCCCTTTAGAATGACTTTATAGGAGCCCCATCTTATGATGCAGAAATGAAGCTTAAAAGAGATTAATTAATTTGCCCAAGCACAAAAGCTAGGAAGCAGTAGAGATGGAATCTGAACCCAAGTCTCTGGAGCCACAAACCTAACTATGTTATGTTGTCTTCCTATTTTACTGCATACCTATTTTAGAATGAAGCTATAAACATGTTATGAAAATAAAGTAAATATGTCGCAAATATTCTCCATTTAAATTTTAATAAGGTTTTACTTTTAATTGCCAGCTCATAGTTTATCATATGAAATTGCAATTGGTAAAAGTGCAATAAATATTGGTAATATTGATGTAGCCTAGACACTGTGGTAGGCACTTTACAGAAGCTGTTTCTATTTTACCTAATAATCTTTGAAGACAGATACTTTCTTTGTTTCATTTATGAGGAATTTGCATAATGCCACAGAGCTAGTTTTGTGTTTTATGCAGGAATTCAAACCTGAGTGTTCCTGACACCAAAGTTATTACGCCCTTTCTCCTAAACCATGGTGATGTTTGGGAGGAAGTGGATATGTGCACAGAGTACAACACTCTGTAAAAAGGTTAGCATCCCTTTTGCATCCATACTTTGGTAACTCTAGAGGTTATCACAAAGTCTGTGATGAGTTTGAGCTCTAAGGTAAGGGTTAATTCTGACAATAGAAAACTAATGTGAACTAAGAAATACTTTTCTCTTTTCTTTCCTATATCATGTAGACATGAGAATTCATGAATTTTTCTATTAAAATATTCAGATACGCCAACAATCACTGACAATAACCTTACTTTTCCCCAAAGTGCTACAATACACTTCTTGAGATTTTAAACTTTATATTTTTTTGTAAATTGGAGTTCTACATTTTATAAAGCCATGCATAGAGACACTCATTTTTAAAAGTATAATGTAGGCAATCATTGAGGGTGTTATGAAAGACTTAGACCACAATGTTTTGATATTTTTTTCTCATCAAAGAATCCAGAAATAAATCACTAACTATTCATCTGCCATTCTTATTGTAAAGTTATAAGATACAACCTTAGGATTTATTATTTATTTTTTGTATACCAATTATTCAAATACCATAAAGTGTTCTAAAAATCTTTGAGTGATTTTAACATATGAAATACTGAATTCCTCTTTTGAAGCTAAAATTAGATTAGTATTTATCACCAACCAAATTATATATCCCTAAGAAATAATAATCATTTAAAGAATTTATTAATATGATTAAGATGGTGCTAAGTATGAAGGGTGAAAAGTTAATATTTCAGCAATTAGGAAAATACTTAATTAAAATAATTGATTACTTATTTATTGATAGTATATTTAACTCATAGATGATACACTTAACATTAGAGGTTCTGAAGAGGGTAACTAACTCAGCCCATTTTTCTTTGTTTCTGTAATCTAAAGAAAAGTTTTTAAGAAAAAGAGTAATATAAAGGTGGCAGTTCTTTTTAAGTTATAAATTTACTGTAATCCCAATGGAAATTAAAAAAAGGATTTTCACCATTTGAAATTACATACCTGAGTTTAGTTAGCTAGGACAATATACACAAGAAAATGTAATATCTGATAAGACTAACCCCATAAGGTAATAAATCATTTTTTAACTAGAGTATTTAAAATGATATGGCATTGATACAATATATAGAATAGTGGAAGGAAATATAGTGTCCAGAAATAGACATAAGAACACATAAGAATTATAAAGGTGGTATTTCACAAAGATGGGAAGAAATACTAGTTAATAGATATCATTGGGACAATTGGATAGTCATGTGGATAAAGACAAATTCAGATTGCTACCCATCAATCTAGTCCAATATACACTTCAGATGAATACATTTAAAACATAATATACAAACTGCAAATAAGAAGAAATGTTACTAGAACAAAACATATAGAGTTTTTCAATATCTTGAAGTAGAAAATTTTTCAGGGTGATATAAAACATCACAGCCATTAGAGTAAAGATGGCAAATTCAAGTAATAAAAAAATAAATGCTTTAAAGGGCAAAATATCATAAAAACAAAAGAAGAAAAAATAGCAACATGGTAAAAATATAGGCATCTCATGCCCCAGAAAAGGACTAATTTCACTATTATATTAAAAGAGGTCCTATATTAATAAGACCAAGAGCCTATTATAAAAATAAACAAAGGTTTTTCACAAATTATATGAAAATATACTTAACCTCACTCATAAGAGAAAATGAAGATGAAAAGCTATATCAATTTCCTCTTTTCAAACTGGCAAAGGTGAAAAAAATTGTAAAACACTGTTGAAAAGATATATGCAAAAAACTTCTGACACATTCGTGGTAATGTGAATTGGTAGAACCTCTAGGAAAGGAAATTCGGCAATATTATTTTCTATTCAACATAGTATTGGAAGTCCTGGGCACAATGATCAGGCAAGAATAAGAAATAAAAAGCATCCAAATTGGAAAGGAGGAAGTAAATCTGTCATTCTTTGCAGATGACATGATGATGTACATAGAAAACCGTATAGACTCCACCAAAAGACCTACTCTCTCTAATAAGTGAAATTGGCAAAACTGTAGGATACAAAGTCAATATTCAGAAATTGAAGGCATTTTTGTATATCTATAATGCAATACCAGAAACAGAAATCAAGAAAAAAATCCCATTTGCTATAGCAACAGGAAAAATAAAATACCTAGGAATAAACCTAACAAAAGAGGTAAAATACCTGTGCTCAGAAAACTACACAACACTGAAGAAAGAAATTAAGGAAGACACAAATAAATGGAAGCATATATGGTTTTCATGGATTAGAATTAACATCATCAAAAGGCCTATACTACCCAATGCAATTTATAGATCCAATGCAATCCCTATTAAAACAACAGTGACAAATTTCACAGATATAGAACAAACATTTCAAAAATTTATATGGAGCCATAAATTACCTAAATAGCTGCAGCAATTTTGACAAAGAAGAACAAAGTAGGAGGGATCACAATTCCTGATATCAAAATATATTACAAGGCCACAGTAATCAAAACAGTCTGGTACTGGCATAAGACAAGACACACAGAACAATGGAACAGAAGAGAGAGCACAGAAATAAACCCATCTCAATAGTTAATTATTATTCGACAAAGAGGGCAGAAGCATAAAATAGAGTAAAAACAGACTCTTCAACAAATGGTGTTGCGAGATCTGGACAGCTACATGCAAAAAATAAATAAAACTCCACCACCAACTTACACCATGCACAAAAATAAACTCAAGATGGGTAAAAGACTTAAATATAAGTCATGACACCATTAAAGTCCTAGAGGAGAATATAGGCAGGAAAATCTCAGATATTCCACACAGCAACATTTTCACTGATGTGTCCCGAGACCAAGGGACATAAAGGAAAGAATAAACAAATAGGACACTTCATCGAATTAAAAAGCTTCTGCGTGGCTAAAGAAAACATCAGACCCCTGGCTGGTGTGGCTCAGTGGATTGAGCACCGGCTTGTGAACCAAAAAAGAAAACATTAGCAAAACGAAAAAGGAACCAACTGTATGTGAAAATACATTTGCCAATTTTGCCTCAGACAAGGGATTTATCTCCAAAATATGCAAAGAACTCACATGACCCCACTCCAGGAAGACAAACAATGAAATTAAAAAAATGGAAAAAGGAACTGAACAGACACTTCTCCAAGGAAAACATACAGAGGGCCCAGAGACATATGATAGGATGCTCAGCATCACTAGCCATCAGAGAGATGCAAATTAAAAACACAATGAGATACCACTTCACACAGGTCACAATGACCCTCATAAACAAATCAACAAATAATAAGTGCTTGCGAGGTTGTGGAGAAAAAGGAACCCTAGTGCACTGTTGGTGGGAATACAGACTGGTACACTGTGGAAACCAGTATGGAATTTCCTCTGAAAACTAAAAACGGAACTGCCTTTCAACCCTGCAATTCCATTGCTGGGGTTACACCCTAAGAATCCTGAAACACCCATTCAAAAGAACCTATGCACCCCAATGTTCATAGCAGCACAATTTACAATAGTCAAGTGTTGGAAGCATGCTAAGTGCCCATCAGTAAATGAGTGGATCAAAAAACTGTGGTACAATTACACAATGGAATTTTATGCAACAGAAAGGAAGAAAGAACTCCTACTCTTTGCGACAGCATGAATGGAACTAGAGAGCATTATGCTAAGTGAAATAAGCCAGGTGGTCAAAGAGAAATACCATATGATCTCACCTGTAGATGGAACCTAATCATCAAAACAAACAAGTGAGGAAATAGAACCAGAGACACTGAAATAAAGAACAAAGTGACAATAACCAGAGAAAAGGGGGAAGGGGAATAACAGGGGCAAGAGGGGACAGGTTATCAAGGAACATATATAAAGGACCCATAGACAAACCAAAGGGGGATAGAATTGAGGGTGGGAGATTGAGGTGGGTGGGGTGGGGAAAGTGGTAGTGGAAAAATGGAGACAATTATATTTGAACAACAATTTAAAAAAATAAATCAAATTAAAAAATGCAGATGCAATTATGATCCAGCAATTCCATTCTCAGGCATTTCTGTCACAAATATAATTCCATATTATAAAGCTATGTATTGGAAGATAATCATTTTATCTTTGGGAAACAGCTTAAATGTTCTACAGTGGGGGAATGGCTAAAGAATTTTGGTACATGTGTTCAGTAGGAATTAATGGGGCTGTTGTAAAAAGAAATGGTGATTCTACACATACTCGTGAGGAAATATTTCCAGGTTTATTTTTAAGTGACAAATGCAAAAATGTAAAGCAGTGTGTATATATGGTTTTATTCATGTGAAGAGAAAAATTAGTAGGTTTGCATGTTTTTACGATAACATGCAGATGAGTATCCAGAGAATTGGTACCAGTAGTTGCCTCCAGGATAGGGATCCAGGTGGCTCAGAAACAAAGGAGAGAGGGAGAAATAATTTTCATTATACATATGTTTGAATTTTGTGGCTGTATTCTTTAAAAATAAATATTAAAAATACCTCTTAGGAAAACAAAGAAACAAGAGTCATAAACATCCAGCTTTGGCCCTGTTATTTAACTTACAAGTGTCCTGTTTTTGGAGTTGCTAACTTCTCTGAAGCTTAGGATGATAATCAAGTAAAGGGTCCTCAAAATACATCTGAAATTAATTGAATAATGAATGTGAAGGAATAATAAAAGATGGTGTGGTGTCTCACAAATCATAATGTATATTAAACTATAGTATATTATTATTAGCCTTACTGATAATTAAAGAAATTGCATTATTCAAAATTCCCAATGCAAAAAATGGCTGTACCAAAGATCTGAGGAGGTATGTGACCTAAACACTGAGTAAAGAGCAGAGGCAAAGTTTTAGTAGGACCATTCCATTTGAGGTAAAGTAGGCAAATGCTCTCAGCATCGGACAGGACTCCAGGGACTGTGGTAAATACCTCATTCCCAGGTTTATGACTCTGAGAAATATATCTGGAAAATAAAACTCTGTTCTTAAAGGAGGAAAAAAATATATGTGGCACAATAATGTGAATATTTTGATTATAAAATGAATTCCTAGTTCTCTTACACAGGAATTGTGTACTTCTTTTTACTGTTAAAAACCAGGTTTACCAAAGATAAAAATGGAAAGATGTTAATAAAATGTTTCCTCTATAACTTGACCTTGTTATTTACCTATTAAATAAACTGCATTGTTTAATGGCAAAAATTAATTTATGATTAGTCCTATACCAGACAATACCAGACAGTATCTGTGCCTGTGTTTCCAAAACAATTGCGTAATTTATCGACTTGTTAGATATCCAGACATTTAGTGGTTTGTCCTTAATCAGATATGTATTTCAAATGAAATATTTGTAGTTTTGGTGTGCATCAGTATTGGTGAAAATGGAAATATACTCTTAAAAGGATATAAAAAGGAAGATTTGTTTCCTGGTAATTAAAGTTAAACATATGGATACCTGGTCCAAAAGGAGTAGACACCCTAAATCCGTGTGATTTTTCTACCCAGCCCCGCAGCCCAATGACTCGGACGGTCATGTTGTAGTCACTTGTCCCTAGCAAAGACAGATGGCTCAGCAAGTACCTTCTTCACTAACTCTGCCTCTCTGAAACCACAGAGTCAGGAAATGTAATCAGAGTGCTCAGCTGAACCCAGAGCAAGAGCTTCCCTAATGGGTAACTATTACTTGAGAAATCACATCCATTAGGTAAAGTGATTAAATATACATCAGTTCTTTGGCAAGGAAGCCATGAAGATATCACAATAGAATATCATCATGTGACCAGTCTTTCCTGCCTGAAAATGAAACATGTTTTTACCTTTGATATGTATCATCTCTAAATTCCTCAGCTCAGTCACAGGAAGAAATATTTTCATGACGAGATTTACACAGTTCAGAGGAGTTTTTTTGTGTGTGTGCACTGTAAAGTAAGTGTGTGGTTAATAAAACATTGTAAAGAAAATATTTCTCGCCTGCTCACCCTCTCACAAACATTTTTTGTTTTATATTATTGTTCTTCATGTTTTAGGCATTTTATACTGCAAGTTATTTTTTTTAACTTTTTCAATAGAAGCCTTTGTGTCTTCAAATTAGATTTATTTCACTTAGATAAACATCATAAATATATAATTAGAAAAAAATGTGTTCATGAAAATTTCTTTTAGCTTTCCAAATAAGCTTTATAAAATTAAAATAATGTTTAAAGAAAATTTAGTCATAAAGAAATGTCACCCAATAACACTCACTCTGACTATAGTTCTAGAAACTCATTTCCCACTGTTAACCATCTTTTGGTTAACAACATATGCTCATCATATGTTAATAGCTATAAATAATTATTCACTTTTTCCTGGTTACCTTCAGTAAGCAACTGCAAGATGACTGGCCACGAATGTGTTTACAATCATGGAATCATAGATGACTAAGTTGAAAGTCCCCTCAAAAATTATAGTCTACCTCCTTATTTTATAAACAGGTTTCTAAGAGCTCAATTCGATGTGTCCAGGATAATGAGAAGCATAATTAAAGAAATTATAGAAAGTAATTGTCATTTAAAACATTTCATTATTGAATTCCCGAACACACCTGTATACACACTAATCGTATTCCCCAAATCAAAATTTATTTCCACATTCTTAAATCTCTAAATCATGAGTCAGCAGAGGTGAAGGGAGGGAGCTCTGTTTCTACTGGGTTTTCTGTCACTGAGGCACATATAGAGATGACTAGTTTCAGGACCCCAAGTGTACGCATGTTACATATAAAGAGAAGGTGGCGTGGACCCAGACAAGGATGAATAGGAAGTGCCTGAAGGGACATTTTCACTTCCCTGTTTGATACTCTCTGTGGTCATGTGCAATACTCATATAACTTGTTAGCTACACTGAGTCCCCAGTTAGTGGATGATATGTGTCATTTCTAGCACTGGCTACTAATTAGTAGTTTCATTTAAGTGATCAGGGTGATATAAGAGTAGATGAAAAATTAGCCCTGGCTGGTGTGGCTCAGTGGATTGAGTGCCTGCCTGCAAAACCAAGGGGTCACTGTCCGATTCCCAGTCAGGGTGCATGCCTGGTTTGCAGGTGGGTTCCCAGTGAGGGGCATGGGAGAGGCAACCACACATTGATGTTTCTTTCCCTCCCTTTCTCCCTCTCTTCCCCTCTCTCTAAAAATAAATAAATAAAATCTTTTTTTAAGAGAGTAGATGAAAAATTAGATATGTTTGCTAAACCTGAAGAACATATCTAGTCTGGAAAATAGTTGTTTTCCATAATTTTACCTTGGAAAGTCTTCCCATTCTTAGTTTGTAGGAAACCATCTATATGATAATCAACAAAAAATTGCACATTGCAAAAGTGGTATATTAGCTAATTTTCAGTGGCTCACGAGTTGATTGTTGTGTGGCATGCTCTCTGAGAATCACAGCTTTTCAGCCCGGAAGTGGGCAGTGTCTCTCCCGTGTTCTCCCTGAATGTGCACCTAACTTGAGTACCCAGCCATCTTGCTGTAGGAATAAGGCTTAGTCCTTCTGGAATAAGCTCATGAGAAGTTGCCACTTCCATGTAGATCCTTGGTTTATCTGAGATTTAGATTCATCTGGGTAGCATGTACTTTATCTGGCAACCCTATCCAATGTTTGTCTCAAGTAGTCTTCTCTGTCTTCTCAAGACCCTATTATGTAAGCTTTAGATTGGAATGTACCAGCTCCCTTAAATTCTGGAGCATGAATTCCTAATGCATATGAAGGCTGGGGTTAGAGGTGGATAGTCTACCAGGCAATTCAGGTACTTCAGACACTGATTCCGGGATTCATTTCCAGTGTTGTCATTTATTGATTACTTCACATAAAGCCTAATGTGTTTATAGAACTTAGGAACAAGGATGGAATCGTGCTAACAGTGCCACAGGTGTGTTTTGTGCATTAATTGGTTAATTATGAAACACTTAGTTGAGAAGCATTCTAAATAGCACAGAATGCAAGGCTTTTCACCTCAGTTGGGGGTCCACTTAAATAGCACTTTACTATGCCTGGAAAAACCAACACAATTTTTGCAGGAGGAACCTCGCCCACTAGGCATGCTGATCTCCCAGTGTGACTGGTTGCATGAAAAAAACATCCCCTGGTGTACAAGTCTTTCTAAGAGCAGTGATTCATGAACCTTCTGGATTTGGGATGATGTTGTGAAATCAT